>NC_079436.1:13277066-13429566 GCF_903798145.1 Danio aesculapii | reverse complement strand
AACTGGTGTTGCAGTATTATAAGCTTTAACACAGAACTTAATAATAATAAATAACATCTTACACATACTTTCCAACAACTCACATTCCAACAGCTTTCATTTATTCCATTCTTTTCTGCTGAATATTATTGAAAACAATCATAATACTGTATTATGTATACAACATACAGTAAATATAAATATTTTCTCCAGTAAATATTATAACAAATAAATAATAAGTCTAGTATATCCAGATGCATCAGAACAATGTAGCTACTACTAGCTACAATGTTTATATATTATACTATATACTATACTACACCTGTCTTATCTGCATCTGAGCTAACTTACCTGAACTCTCTCCATCACTGCTCTTATCAAATGTCCAGTCTGCATCATTGTCATGCTCACTAAAACCCATCTCATCCTCAGTTTCATCTGCAGGAATAGCCATTTCTGTCCTTTTCTTCTTTCACTTACCATAGAACATGGTGGTGTTCGCTAATACACTGTTCCCTGTATTCATAGCTATTCAAAATTAGTATTGCCATTAAAACTAGATTTTATCCATGGTGAAAATGTCATTAACATGACTAATCAACATTATATTACTAGCATTCATGTTGTTATTGTTACAACTTAAATGATCACAGCTGACCTTGCTAGCTAGCTAACCCATTGCAATATTGCATGTTCCACTATTGCACAGTTGCCATTGGGCAGCACATACATTTGATTGATTTACAAAAAACGAATTGGATAAAAAAAAAGAGAGAGAGTTGTGAATATGTGACCATAACTTACTGGAGGTTATGTTTCAGATTTTTTTTGTTGATCTGACATAATTTGATCCTTTGTTTTAATGAAGTTTACATTTGCATTCAGCAACTATTCACAATAAACACCAGTCTGTTAAAAACCGCGCCACAGAAAAACACTGCATATCATGTGACTTAACCAAAGAACATCATTGGATATACTAAGGTCTTCTCTTTAAAAACAAAAAATAAATAAAATCAATGTTGGTCTTAAAGAAAGAGTGGCAGGAAAATGAACATAAAAAATCATGTTTTCATATGGCAACGTCGTGTGGTAGAGAGTTAATTTTAAATAATTAAATAAAATCACACGTACATGAATAGGGGCGTCGTAAGTGGGGTGGTGGGTCCACCCTCCTCCTACCCCCTGCAAAATAAAATTTGCACTATACTGGCCCTCCAGGACTAAGTTTGGACACCCCTGATTTAGAGAAAATGTTAGAAGAAATTTCTCACTTTAAATGTTTGTTTGCATACTCTTCATCTTGAAGAAAATGGATACATCATGAATTAAAGATTTTCCTCATCACTTTGACGCATCTTTCAGATGGACATGCCTTTAATTCGAAAGTGGTGGTGTCTTCTTCTGATGGAACGCTTCAAAATAGAAGGGTATGGCACCTCTGTAACACTTTTGAAAAATTTCATGTGCTGTTTTCCATTTTATATATATATATATATATATATATATATATATATATATATATATATATATATATATATATATATATATATATATATATATATTGGATGTTATCATATGTGTTTTCTGGATAATGTATAATAAAGTATAATGACTATCAGTCATCGTCATCATAAGATAAATAGGAAATATTTGCAATAGTTGTTTCATGCTATATGCAGCTGTAAGGTAATGTAGTGTAGGTAAAAGCTATGCAGTATTTTAGATTAATCTTGTTATTTTTAATCAGCGGTTTGCCTTCTGGACCGATGAGGCCAGAAACTTGCTCCAAGGAAAACTTTAGCCAGTGTACAGGGTGCCAAAAAAGTGTGCTATCTCTGAGGACATCCCACTACACATTCAGGCTGTTGAAGTCCACACAACAGAGGAAAAAAGAATCGTCGACTTTATTGTAAAGGGGTCATTTGATGGTACTTCACCGATCTTCATACTTATCCATCTTTGTCTTTAGTGTAATACGTTTCTCTAAATAATTGTTTTTATACCATTGTTTGCCCATAGGGTGTACTCGACGGGAATCCCTCTAAGTGGTTGCGTAAGCAAGCATCTTTCCAGGTGCCTGTCTACATAGACAGTGAGGAAGAGCAAGATATCCCTTTGCTTATCTTAAAGACGTACTGCACAGGACACCAACAAAACTGAGGTTTACAGATGAAGTGCAGCTTATCTGTGATGTTCTTTTTCCAGAGGTATGCCAGACCAAATAATGCACTTACAAAATCTACTGTATATAAACTGCATGCTGGGTGTTACTCATTTATCGACCCATGTATAATGATATTTGCTTGTTCTCTATTTCAGTGAAGTAGAAGAATTTAATCGAAAAATTGACAAACAATTGAGGAAAGAAGGGAGACCATTCAATAGGTGGGTATTGCTCTTATATAACTAAAATTTTGCAGTTGGCAGTTGGGTGTCCTTTTTGGTTCTCCCAACTGTGCATAAGTTTAAACCAGAAATATATATTACAGTTAAACATGGTAAAATATTTTTTTTTATTACTTATAATAAATATTAATTTAAATTTAATTGCATAACAAATGGTTAAACTTTTGAATTCATATACATGATTTTACATATTCTATAGTATATATATATATATATATATATTGTCTCTCCCTCTCTCATTCACAGGAGCTAAAGGAATGCTGCTTTTTGTGCTGTTGTGGCTGTTGTGTGTGGATGTTTAAATAAATGTACATTCTTGAATAATTCCTCTGTCATATCTCTCCACATCCTTTACAACCTGGTTTTAAATTGCATAACTGCATATGCTGATTACATTTTATTTCAATGTATTTGTCCTGATACTGAGGAATTAGTTGGATCCAAGGGGATTCATCAATATACAGTATTTTTCAAGAAATGTAAGTCTTTAAAGGCACTCAACTTTTTCATTTGTGTAAAGTTAAGAAACATTATTAATTTCTATTTCATCTGTAAATTCATTTGTTTTAATTTAAAGTTGTTACTCACAGCAGGTGTTTCACACTTTAACTTCTGGTACATCAAAAAGCACAATTGGAAAAAAAAAAGTTCCTGAAAGTCTTCGCTATATCATCCAATCAGGTAGGTGAGGCTGGAAATCCAGTCCTGAAAGTGAACTTTTCGCTATATAATCAAATAGACCTTTTTCACAGCGGATTTGAATACCGGAAGCGCCCTCCAAAGCAATGTTTTGCTTATTCTGGTTTCGCTAACAGTCGCAGAAACATGACAGCCTCAGGACATTGGATGACATTTTCATTGTCAACTTTGCCGTTATTTGGACAAGAACACGTTGTTTGCTTGGTTAATGTGTAAAACTGACATAGCCTAAATAAATCAGCATTTAAAAGGAATTTGTGCAGAAAATGTGTCTTACACGAAGCGTTTGCAACGTTAGGTTACAGTAAGGTGCGCAGCCAACAGCATAAGTCATAACTCAAGTCATTCGTTAGCAAAAATAACTACTAAACATCCAGCAGGATTACTTTTATGTTAGTAGTTGTCCGTAAGCTGTGCTAACCCCCTCCTTTCTTTGTATTCAGGGTCAGATACGGGCGAGTTGCTATCGGTCAATGCAAAGAACGAGGAGCCCCATAACGACAGGTTGCTCAATGCTCGTAAGGTTTACTCAAGTCTGGAACCATAATTTAGCTCCAACTCACCGGAAAAAATAAAGATGATTGTTGTTGTGTTCAGTGTTTGAATACGATTCTAATAAAGCACTTCAGTTTTCCACTAATTACTAAATTTTAACATTTTAAAGCAAATATCTTCAAAACAGTCCGTCTGTAGTGTATAGGGTGTGTTTCTGAATCTTCAGGTTAAAGTTAGTTCATGTTTCAGTTCATTTTGTTCATCTGCTTTGAATGTTTTTATTGTGTTATTTGTTTAAAGAACAGCAAATAACATTTTACAACACAAAAAATATACATGCCAGGGGTTAATTATAAATAAAATACAAATATACAAAATGTACATATGTAATAATTAAATAAATACATTATAGAGTTCACAATTTTTAAAGTGGGTAGGCTTCCTTGTTTAAAGAGTCTCTGATGCTGGTAATATACAAGCATATTTCAGTGATCAATACCTTCAAATTTGGTTGCTTATTAGTAAATTAAAGAGTAAAGCCAAAAAGTACATTTTCCCACAATGATGAAAGAGGTTTTGAACACTGAAAATTGTTAATAATTTTTTGCACCTCTTCTTTTTGACTGAGTATGTACAATACCAAAATAAGTGTAAAACCGTCTCCTCGTATTCATTACAAAAATACAATTTTCATCAATTCCACTTTTACATTTCTGTAAATAATGTTTTGCTGGATAAAATCTGTGGAGAACTTTATAGGATATTTCTTTAATTTTGTTTCTAACCTGATATTTCTGTGGTAACAGCGACACTTTTTTCAGCAAATCAAGTCACCCTTTAATAAAGACATCCAATCCAATTGTATATAAGGAACAGTAGTGATTTCTTTTTGGAAAAGAGTTCGAAAAGCTCTGTTATTACTCTTGGTATTTACTGTAAAACAAGTTTTGCCAACATAAGATTTAGTAAAATCAAAAGACGATGGTCTTGAATAATACCACTAAATAACATATGAGTCTCTGAAAAAATTGAACCAATAACAGTTGAAAACTTGCAGGGTTATTGAGATACTGTAAAGAGAAAGGAATTCATTGTAAGAAAAGTATACCAGCTTTATTCTAAAACTAACTAACCTAATTAATTTTGTTGTAAAAAAAATGCATTTGTATTAGTTGTCTATTATTCCAATGTGGGGAAAAATTATGCTTATATATTAATGATCTTGATAGGAGCACTTGTTTGTGGAAGGCAGATGACTGGAGTTTTGTCTATATTATAATTTCACATTAAAATAAAACTAAGACCACCAATACTTGATAAAACATAATGATCTCCACTTTGAAGTGCATACTGCACGTGAGTGTACTCTGGCATATAACTTGAAACGAAGGACATTCATTTCGTCTAAATAATTTCATCCATCAATTGGTGGAAATTGAGGTAAGGATGTCGTTTTTTTTAAGCTGGAGCAGCCGGGAACACTGCAATAAAAGCGACGAGACGACTCTGCTATTCTATCTTACTCCGTTGCATGGGAACCGGATGTTGTGATACGCCATTGCGCTTACCGGAACCAGGAAGTGTGAAAAAGGCCTGTTCGGTAGGTGGTGTTGTTACAAAAATATGGTCCTAGAAATGGAGTTCACTGTGTCATCCAATCCAGTAGGTGGCGCTGCCGAAAAAAAATGCGGTCCTAGAAATGCAGTTCACCGTGTCATCCAATCCAGTAGGTGGCGCTGCTGAAAAAATGCGGTCCTAGAAATGCAGTTTTATAATGTCATCCAATCCAGTAGGCGGCGATGTCACAAAAAACTAGATCCCAAAGATGTGGTCCTAAAAATGCGGTCCTGAAAGTGCAGCCACTCCAGTTGTGCACGATCATACTATTGCCTTCATCAGTCAACGCAGAAAGCCCGCATTGTGAACTTGTCGTGGTCTCATCCAAATGGATTTATCAGTAAGTGTTGAAATGTCTAACTCTGTTAATTAAATGATTGTTATATATTTCTATATAGCATGTGATTCACCAAGTAACGATTGATGACCAACTAAACTTCTCTGACCACATTTCTAGAACTGCTCGATCTTGCAGATTCGCCCTTTATAACATCAGAAAGGTCCGACCCTTCATATCTGAACATGCAGCTCAACTTATTGTTCAAGCTCTTGTTCTCTCCAAACTGGATTATTGTAACTCTCTACTAGCCGGGCTTCCAGCTAATTCTATCAAACCTCTTCAGCTGCTTCAGAACGCAGCAGCACGAGTGGTCTTTGATGAACCCAAAAGAGCACATGTCACTCCGCCACTCACCCGTTTGCACTGGCTGCCAGTTGCTGCTCGCATCAAATTCAAAGCTCTGATGTTTGCTTACAAAGAGACCTCTGGCTTTGCTCCTTCTTATCTGCTCTCACTTCTGCAGATTTATGTGCCCTCCAGAAACTTGCGTTCTGTGAATGAACGTCGCCTCGTAATTCCATCCCTAAGAGGGATGGATAAAAGCGTCTGCTAAATGACTAAATGTAAATGTAAAGTAACTTTAGCTTTTTTTGTCACATTGTTCATTACTAGACGGATTTAGCGCACCATTTTATAAACGAAGTTACCAGAAGGTGTGTGTAAGTTAACGCTAATGCTAATTTTGAGATATTAGAGACTGTTTGTGTTTTTAAAAAGGTAATTTTCTGTTAACTTAGTGTTAACTGTGTTCTATTTCAGCTCAGCATTGAGTTAAAGTGACCACAGAGGTTTAGTGAGCACTGAGGAATAAAGTAAAATTAAGCAAGGTAAGCACTGGCCTTCACTTTATTATGAACCTTATTATCAAACCAAAACAAAAATGATATTGTCTAACACTATTTACTTATTACAACTTATTGGATAGTGTCAAAGAGGCAGAGGAGAAACATCAATCAGCAAGTGTGTATCAGGAAAATGACTGACTATGAATGGATGACTGTCTAGGTTGCAAGTTTTCTAGGTTAAGTATTTCAGCTACAACATACTGTTAAATCACAGTAACCATATTGCCATTAATTGTAACTTCACAGTAAAATATAGTTAATTCTACAAGAGAACACGGTGAAATTACAGAAAGGGGCCTTTCTAGCTACCTTGAAGTCACATATGGCTGTAATTTCACAGTAATTTAGTGTAAAACAAATCACAGTGGCTTACTGTGAAAGTAATACAAATATTATTATTGTTAATTAAGGGTCAAATATTTTAGTGGATAAAAAAAAAAAAAAACTCATGTAAACATTTTGTCTGTCATTTTGTTTTTTAAGGTGAGCGCTGAATTTGAGAGAGAAGCCACTGTGCACCATGGATCTTTACAGCTGCTGAGGAACTTTTGGAGTATGACAGAGAACTGAGACTAAAGGTAGAGTTTCTGACATTTATCATGTTTACAGTTTCTGAGTGTATATCATAACATAATAACAGATTGTTAACATATTTTCTCTTTTATTTATTTATTTTTCTTACTGTTGCTTATTGGTGTTGGACAATGAAGAACCGTCAGGAACCGAACGGCTTGTGATAGCAGTAATGTTGACCTGAATCGGGGCCTTCTTCAAGTGACCGCCTAAAGACACTGGCATCAACATCATCGAAGGTGTTAAAGTTCTTTTAGACCTTATCTTTAACAGACTCAGGCAAACTCTGCTTTCACTCCGCCCAAAGCCCCAGCTGGACTGTTTTGGCCCAAGGTATCCAATCAGGCCCCGGAAGTGACTGTGGAAACGCGACTGGCCCTGGCTCACATTGGCACGCTAACTTAAGGTGCGAGAGTGAAAACGCGGCTCTTGACTACATTCCCAGAGCTTGTGTCCACCTGGGTTTGACCTATGCATATTAACTGTGACAAAGAATGGTGTTTTTACAAGTGACTGTCTAGTGAACACTGGAAGATATTACAGTGTATAGTATTCCCATGAACTGCTGTGTCCTCTTTGGTTCAATGAATTGGCATTATTCTGGCAAATAATACCTTTCATGCATTAAATAACATAAATTTCACTTTAAGTCTATTGTTTTATGTCCAGTTATTTGAAACTGCTGTTTAAAAAAGATCATCAAAGTCCATGTTAAGATGATCAATTTGTTTAAATGTACATGTTTTGTGTATTATATGACATACTGTTTATTATGAGATTGTTGTTAATCTGTTTTGTGGCTCCACACTGCTGAACAGGCTCCACTAATTTGAGCTAAATTGAATAACATTTTTCTCAATCCATTCTTGTTGAATTTAATTAATAATATTGCTTGTAATCCGTTACCTCAATTTTATTATGTAGACATAAAGTATTATTTTATAGAGCTGATGAACAGGCTCCACACATTTTATGTTAAATCTAAATAAAAACATTGAGTAGTTTTCATTAACATTGTGTTGGTTTTTCTGTTCAATTAAATTATTTTTTTTGTTTAAAATTTGCTAATTTCTTTAAGTACGTTTTGTGGTTACTCAATTTAAATGACTAATTTTAAATGAGCTTATTAAATTAATTATTACTCAATCCATATATGTTGAATTTAATTAATAATATATATAAAAGCTTATAGTTTGTCCCTTCTGCATAAGTGGATCAATGTTTTTTTTTTTTTCATGTCACATCATACGTCAGTTTCTTATAAAAATTGTGACCAATCAAATGCTCTCTATCTGACATGTCCCGCCTCCTTCAAGACGCTTCACATTTGATGCGCTTGAGCTCAACCAGTGTCTCTGGTAGAACGATGATAGAGCAAAACCCTATTGGCTGTTTTTTTTTCTCTTCGTTTGAGATTACGCCAAACATCATATAAAAATGCATATTTCAAAACACTTCATGGGACCTTTAGTTCATGTTAGTTACATTTGGCTAAAAATAAAGTGCTTATTTATGCAACAATTATCAAACACATACTAACAAGTAATTAGGGTAGCCATTATTCACACATGTACTCATGTGTACGCATTCATTCATTAATTTTCCTTCGGCTTAATCCCTTTATTCATTAGGGTTCGGCACACTGGAACGAACCCCAGACTTATCCAGCATATGTTTTACACAGCGGATCCAGCTGCAACCCAGTACTGGGAAACATCCATACACACTTATTCACACTCATACACTACGGCCAATTTCAATTCACTTATAGCGCATGTGTTTGGACTGTTGGGTCATTTCAAAGTCACCGAATATCAAGATAACAAGAAACATTGTTTATTTTTTTCTGCTTTTAAAATGGCGCCGGATCATTTGTCTATCAAACACAATGAGTTCTCTCAGAGAAGAAAGCAGCTTGCTGTATTTCTCTGGAAACATTAAATGTGGAAATCCTCTATCATCCCTGATGATTTTGTAAGCATATGCAAAGCAATACATCCAGTGACATTTGGTGGCTATTTGTAAACTAAGCATTACCATCAGGTCTATTGTTGTGTCTTTGCAATACACCAATTCTGTTTTCATTCTTAGTTTTGCTGTCTTTAATCTGCGGGGACTTAAGCAGCTCAGGAGCCTTGTGGCGATCACATGGGGGTCAGAAGACTTAAGCTGCTTTCTCTCTGCATGCCATTAGGACACGTGCAAGGAAACTGATGTGCAGTGCTGGGGTTTAATATAGGAATAATCCGCAGGGCATGATATCATAAACTAAGTCACTTGTAATATGATGCACATTTGTACTACAGTACGTAAAATGTACATGCTGGAGTGCATACTGTTGGACTGTGTTTGGAGTCATTTGGCAAAAATACTATGGTGATTTTAATATTAGAGCACATCCTAAACAAAGTAGAATAATCGTGGATGTCACCAGTGTGTAACAACAGCCCTTGTGGGCTTTAGGCCCTTTGGAATTAACTGAACATGTGACTGACTGGAGTCCTTAGTGCTGTAATTCACCTGCTTACACTGGTGAAGAGTTAGTGGTTATGAGAAGAGGAAACTCCAGATGTGCCCGAGGGACACTTCTCCAAGTTATGTAAGTCTGTTTTGAAACACCTTTTGCTTCTTACGGTGAGATGAAGCTGGATGGAGATTAAGCATTCTCGTGGAAACAAAGTGACTGATGCAATATTTTGGTCGGTGCTGATTGCATATGGACAGTTGACAAATAGGCAGTAAAAATGTTCCCCAAATATCCCCAAATTACTAAATATGTTCATCTGGAATTATTTCACTGAAAAAAAAAAAACAGTTAAACGGGCAATAATATGTTTAGTTACTATTATTTACATAAATTAGCAAACAGTTTTGCTTATTAAAATTGATAGCTATTATAAAGAAATAGAATCAAGTTATCAAATCTCATTAATCTTTTCTTCACTGTATAATTTACACATTCTGATTAAAGAGCAACGTATGAATCTCTCATTCATTTAGATTTTTCATTTGGTTACATTAAAAATGCACACATCTAACATTATAATGAAACATTCCATTGCTATCCTTACTTTTTATGCTCATTTAGGCCAAAATTAGCTGTGTTTAAAAAAAAAAAAACACCAAGATCGACATCTTTAGATGTAATTTTTATTAATTATGTTTACATGTCTGTTCAAACTCGCACTCAAAACCCAGATTTACACTCCGCTTCAAATGGCGTGTACAGAGTTCGTTTGGGAAACAGCATCTATTTATTACCATGGAGCGCGTCAGCTGACAGTCATGCACTGCTAAATGACTGTTTTGAGGATTGCATAGGAGGGGGGATGGCATCTGTAATGTAAAGGAAAGGAATGGCGCCAATTTTATATTTATTTCAAAGTGTTTTCATGCCTAAATAAATTGAAAGCACAGAACAGACTCACATTTAAGAGCAAGGGGTGCCCACTGGTGGTTCAGCTGTATGGGTTGTGTACATTATTGCCACCCTTCATTGAAAGATTGAAAATATGGGAGAAATACCTTTATGAGATGATAGCGGATAGAACTGTAAAATACCGTTTTACCACACCATACCTGCCAACACTCCCATTTTTCCCAGGAGTCTCCCGTATTTCAGACCCATCTCCCTTTTTGTCATTTCTCCTGGAAAACTCCTGTAATTCTATCATGTCCAATACCCTATTGTATATTAGACATGACTCTTTGGACATGTGGGGAAAACAAGAGCACTTTTTTATGTAAGTAAAAGTAAGCATTATTATAAATGTTTAATAAGCAAAAATAAAAAATCTGATTATAACCAAAACTTGTCATGCACCATTAACTGCTACGAATTATGAATAATAATTGTAAATTATTAAAGTTGTATAGGTTATAAATATGCCTTTGGATGAAAAGAACCGTAGTACTGGAGTTCCACAAGGCTGTGTCAGGTGACCTATACTTTTTACAAATGAATGTTCAAGTAAGCATTCACAAAATTTAATTTTGAAATATTCTGATGACACAGTCATACTAAATTTACTTTATGAGCATGACGATATTAGTGGTCTCTACCAGCAGAAATTAGCCGGTTTGTTGATTGGTGTGATAAAAAGAAGTTAAAAATAAATACTTAGAAAACAGAAGAGATGGTATTTAACAAAGTATACTGGTTACCAGTTCTTTTACATGGAAAACACACATGGGTTTGTTCTCATTTACACCAGAGACTGTATTTATTACAGAGGTTATGTCTCTTTGGGGTTAACAAGAAGCTTATTATATTTTAATATTTCTATTTTATAAAGCTGTTCTTGAAAGCATCGTATGGTATCACAGTGTGGTTTGGCAACTTGTACAGTGTAAATCTATGTTGATGCATCTCTTAAAAGACAGGATGGAACATTGCTGGGCACGATAAATATTTCAATCTCCAAGTTTTATGTGAGAATTGTGTCATTTTGTGTTTTCACATTATAAACCGCTTCCCTCTGGTAGGAGATATAGGCCCAATCCCAGTTCTATTTTTGTACCCCTACCCATTCCCCTTCCCCTTAGCCCTTGAAACAGAATGGGAAGGGGAAGGGCTTCAAAATTTATCTCTATGGGACACCACTACAATACTAGCACACGTCATCATGTTGTCACGGATTGGCCAGGCTCTTCCACCAGCATCACGCAACGATCACCTTCACCTGAGTATTAACCACGCACAGCTGCACCCAATCACTCAGACACACTATATAAGCACACACCTTCACTTCACTCATTGTCCGGTCTCGTTCCTACGAAGCGGACTCTGAGTGAACACCTCCTGGTAATCACTAACCCTCGATCTCAGAAATATTGTACTTACCTACTCTCTGTTTCTCCTAGTCTGTCCAGTGTTCCCGGTATCCTGTCTGCCTTGTGTTTATCGTCAGTCTGTCTTCCCCTCAAGCCCTCTGGTGTGTGCATTCGGTCTCCCTCGGTGTCTGTCATCCAATCTGCCTCAAAGGATCCTCAACACAACCAAAATCCAGTCACTTATCATCAGTTCTCCTTGTGTGCTCACTGTTGTAAATAAACACCGTTATTCATCAACTCACCTTGTTTGTCCGTCTGCTTCCCTAACAGAAGACCGGACCAACTACAATCAACAGCATGAGCACTCACGATCCCATTCAGGAGTTGGTGGACTCGCTGAAGAGAGTCTTGTCACCATCTGCTCCACTTCCCGAAGCACCACCAGCACCGAGCACTTCTTCACCGTCCACCCACTCATCCAGTCCCATGGCTCGACCAGCGCCCTACTCTGGCGGGGCGGAGGAGTGCAATGGTTTTCTGTTACAATGTTCTCTGGTATTTACCATGCAACCTGAGTTATATCCCACAGATCGGTCCAAAATTGCGTTCATCATCTCCCTTCTCTCTGGATCGGCTCTTCGGTGGGCAGAAACCATCTGGCAACAGTCTGGGCCGGTAACAAGCTCCATTCAAATGTTCACCAAATATTTTAAGGAGGTTTTTGGTCGCGCAGATGCAGAAGTAGCAGCCGGAGAACAGTTATACCATCTCAAACAGGGAGCCATGTCCACTCAGGATTATGCGCTCCGATTCCGCACTCTGGCTGCTGCTAGTGGATGGAATGAGCGATCTCTCCTCACCACCTACCGGCTCGGATTGGAGCCCAGCCTCCGATTACAACTGGCAGCCCTCGACGATACCATGGGGTTGGAGAAATTCATTCAACATTCTCTCCGCTGTTCTGATCGTCTGAGGGTCTACCAGCATGATCTTCCGCCAGTACCCCAAGCACTCCTCCGTTCGCCAGAGCCAGCCGTCCCTCCAGAACCAGAACCAATGATCGTAGAATCTGGTAGACTCACGATCGCTGAGCGACAGAGGAGGATGACCCGGGGTCTGTGTATGTACTGTGGAGCCGAAGGACATGTCAGACTGGACTGTCCCATTCGTCCAGCACGTCCCTTGGTGAGTGTGTTCAGTTCTCCCATTGAAAAAATGCATCCTCTCACCACCAATGTCCAGTTAACTACCCCTTCTGTATCTGTTTCAGTCACGGCCCTCATCGACTCCGGGTCAGCTGGAAATTTTATCTCATACGCCCTCTGTCGCCACCTCCAGCTTAACACCGAAGCCTCGACGCACGTCTACCAGATTCAACCCATAACCAACAATATCCATTCCCAGGCACGTATCCATCGTAAATGTGAACCTATCAATCTCCAAGTGGGATTGCTCCACAAAGAGGAGATTCAATTTCTGGTTCTGGAGGGTGCATCTATGGATATCATCCTAGGGCGCCCGTGGCTGGTGAAGCACGATCCCATCCTCTCTTGGGGCACAGGAGAAATAAAGAGATGGGGTGAAGACTGCAGATCCAGTTGTTTTCCCGACCTACCCGTTCAACTTCAGAGACCCCTTACCGTCTACGTCACGTCTGTCGAAAGTCCAGTCGATAAACGATCCATCCAGATCCCGAAAATCTACTCCGCATACGAGGACGTATTTTGCCCCAAGAGAGCTTCCCAGCTACCTCCACATCGGCCATGGGACTGCGCAATAGACCTGCTTCCGGATGCTCCTATGCCCAAAGGTAGGATCTACCCGTTGTCCCTTCCGGAAACTAAGGCCATGGAGGAGTATATTCATGAGGCTCTGAGTCAGGGGTATATTCGTCAGTCCACGTCACCCGCGGCCTCAAGTTTCTTCTTCGTGGCCAAGAAGGATGGAGGGTTGCGGCCTTGTATAGACTATCGAGTCCTGAATCAAGGTACAATCAAATTCAGATATCCGCTTCCTCTCGTCCCTGCGGCCCTGGAACAACTCCGATCAGCAAAGATATTCACTAAGTTGGACCTCCGCAGCGCTTACAATCTGGTAAGAATACGCGAGGGGGACGAATGGAAGACGGCGTTTGTGACCCCTACAGGGCACTATGAGTACCTGGTCATGCCCTATGGTCTGGTCAACGCCCCCTCCGTATTCCAAAACTTCATCCATGAAGTCCTCCGGGAGTTCCTCCACCTCTCAGTCATAGTCTACATTGATGATATCTTGATTTACTCCCGGAGTGAGGCTGAACATCGCCACCACGTTGCGGAGGTCCTACAAACCCTCAGAGAGCACCAATTGTACCTCAAGGCAGAGAAATGCTCATTCCACTTACCCTCTGTTCAGTTCCTAGGGTACATCATCGACCAAAATGGGGTTCGCATGGACGAGGGGAAGGTCAAATCCGTTGTTTCCTGGCCAGAACCCACAACCATTAAAGAACTCCAACGATTTCTAGGATTTGCCAATTTCTATCGGCGTTTCATCCACAGGTACAGTCTCATCACCGCTCCGCTGACCAACCTACTCCGAAAACAACCCAAAAAACTCTCCTGGCCTCCCGAAGCCGCCGCAGCCTTCCACAATCTCAAACACTCCTTCACTCAAGCTCCACTCCTGACTCACCCTGATCCTGACCTACCTTTCGTGGTAGAAGTGGATGCGTCGACCACTGGAGTGGGAGCCATTCTGTCTCAATACCACGGTACACCAGCATTACTCCATCCATGCGCCTATTTCTCCAGGAAACTCAGCCCGGCGGAAAGGAACTATGACATCGGGAATCGAGAACTACTAGCGATCAAGCTCGCTCTAGAGGAATGGCGACACTGGCTGGAGGGAGCCAAACATCCATTCCAGGTAATTACTGACCATAAAAATCTACAGTACCTCAAAGAAGCCAAAAGACTCTGTCCTCGTCAGGCCCGGTGGTCTTTGTTCTTCTCCAGATTCCAATTCTCAATCTCTTACCGACCAGGATCAAAGAACGTCCGAGCAGACGCCCTTTCCAGAATTTATGATCAGCCGGAAATCATAGAAACACCAGCCAAGATCCTCCCAGAACAAATTTCTGTTTGTCCCATCACCTGGTCCGCTCCTACAGTCGTCGCCACTCCAGACTCGAGGATTCCGCCGGGCTGTCCCCCCAATCGACGCTTCATCCCTGAAAACCAACGGGTAGATCTTATTCATTCCAGCCATACATCTTTGGGCACAGGGCATCCCGGGGCCAACAACACCCTCTCGCTGCTTTCCCAACGCTTTTGGTGGCCGAACATGGCGAGGGATGTGAGGAGATACGTCCAAGGCTGTAGGGAATGCGCTATGTCAAAGAGTCCTCGCCATCTGCCTGCAGGTAAACTCCATCCCTTGCCCATCCCGAACCGCCCCTGGTCACACCTAGGAGTTGACTTCATGACAGATCTCCCATCATCCGAAGGTAATACTTGTATTTTAGTCATTGTGGATCGATTTTCTAAGTTCTGTCGTTTAATTCCGTTGAAGGGTCTGCCCACAGCCCTAGAGACCGCCGAAAACCTGTTCAACCATGTCTTTCGAAATTTTGGAGTACCAGAAGATATAGTCTCGGACCGAGGACCCCAATTCATCTCCAGACTATGGAAAGCCTTCTTCAGACTCCTAGGTGTGACCGTAAGCCTCTCGTCTGGCTACCACCCACAGACCAACGGCCAGACCGAGAGGAAAATTCAGGAAGTGGGGCGGTTCCTCAGGACCTTCTGTCACGGTCATCAAAACTCCTGGAGCCAGTTTCTGGGCTGGGCGGAATACGCCCAGAATTCACTGCGGCAACCTACCACCAGACTTACGCCATTCCAGTGCGTCCTAGGATTTCAACCTCCACTCTTTCCCTGGGATGGCGAACCATCTGATGTCCCCGCAGTGGATTACTGGTTCCGGGAGAGCGAGAGGGTCTGGGACGACGCTCATCACCATCTCCAGAGGGCAGTACGCAGAGCAAAGGAGGTATCAGATAAAAGGAGGAGTCCAGGTCCCATCTATACTCCAGGGCAGAAAGTCTGGCTCTCCACCCGAGATATCCGCTTGCGACTGCCCTCCCGAAAACTGAGTCCCAGATTTGTTGGTCCCTTCACCATCCTGGAACAGGTCAACCCCGTCACGTTTAAGTTACAGTTACCACCACAATACAGAATCCACCCCACATTCCACGTGTCACTCCTCAAACCCTTTCACGACCCTCTGATTCCCTCCACAGAGCCTGGCCATGAAGAGGAACCTCCTCCCCCACTGATGTTGGAAGAAGGGTCCATCTACAAGGTCAAGGACATCCTGCGGTCCCGACGTCGTGGTGGTCATCTGGAGTACCTTGTCGACTGGGAGGGATATGGTCCAGAGGAAAGGTCTTGGGTCCCCAGATCAGATATATTGGATCCCGCACTTATGGAGGAGTTCCACTCCAATCACCCTGAGTTCCCAGCACCTCGTGGACGTGGTAGACCACCACGGCGTCGGAGGTTTAGGCCCTCAGGAGCGGGCCCTGGGGAGGGGGGTAATGTCACGGATTGGCCAGGCTCTTCCACCAGCATCACGCAACGATCACCTTCACCTGAGTATTAACCACGCACAGCTGCACCCAATCACTCAGACACACTATATAAGCACACACCTTCACTTCACTCATTGTCCGGTCTCGTTCCTACGAAGCGGACTCTGAGTGAACACCTCCTGGTAATCACTAACCCTCGATCTCAGAAATATTGTACTTACCTACTCTCTGTTTCTCCTAGTCTGTCCAGTGTTCCCGGTATCCTGTCTGCCTTGTGTTTATCGTCAGTCTGTCTTCCCCTCAAGCCCTCTGGTGTGTGCATTCGGTCTCCCTCGGTGTCTGTCATCCAATCTGCCTCAAAGGATCCTCAACACAACCAAAATCCAGTCACTTATCATCAGTTCTCCTTGTGTGCTCACTGTTGTAAATAAACACCGTTATTCATCTACTCACCTTGTTTGTCCGTCTGCTTCCCTAACACATGTGTCATCGCGATCTCTTGCTTCATATGAGATCAACATTCATGACTGCTGTAGTTATTTTAGTTGAGTTATTGTTTGGTATTTATCTTCTGGAAATCACTGAAGGCAATGATATCATGTTATCATAATGATATAATGTGGCAATAAGCTTGTAACTGCAGGTTACATGTACTGTGCATTTACACTGACCATATTAATCTATGTAAACACACGAAAACAACATTAACATTATACCAGATACTGTAAAACAGTCATTTCCAGACACTAGACTTTTCTGACAGGGTATTCGAGTGTCATCTAGTGACAGAATATTGTGGGACTGCAATACAGGAGTTATTATTATGGATTATAGATAGTGAAATGAAGTGTTTTTTATTTGATTTGATTTTAGCAGGTTTTTTCATGTCGGTAAAACACAAACGCCGTTATGAATATATTAAAACATATGCTTGTTTGTTGTACAAATATGTAATAATGACAAAATATACTAATTTGTGCATCTCCTGACTTGCATGTGCAGCCGTGTTGCTGTTGTAGCTGGTGTATTCTGGAAAATTGTACCCCTTGGTTTCAAGTGTGGTCCTGAAAAATCTCAGTTTTGAGGGGTATCTAGCCCTTCCCGTTAGCCCTACGCCTTCAAGCTAAAGAGAATTGGGACACCCTACTCCATGTAAAAAATGAGTGGTAGGGGTAAGGAGAAGAGCTAAGGGGAGGCCCAATCACAATTCTATTTTTGTACTCCCCTACACCTTCCCCTTGAAACAGAGTGGAAAGAGGAAGGGCTTCAGATTTTACCCCTAAGAAATGGGCCACCACTACAGCACCTGCACACATGAGATTGACAATTGAGGGCGAGTTATTCCAGTTGTGTTTTTTTTTTGGTATTTATCGTCAGGAAATCACTGAAGGCTAAAGATATCTTGTTATCATAACAATATAATGTAGCAATAAGATCGTAACTGTACTGTGCATTTACACCATGGCCATATTCATCTACGTAAACACATAAAAACATCATTAACATTACAGCAGACACTGTAAAAAGCTCATTCTCAGCCACTAGACTTAGCTAACAGGGTATTCGAGTGTCATCGAGTGACAGATGTGAAAGTATGTCATGGGAATACTATACGGAAGTTATTATTGTGGATTAAACATAGCGAAATTTTGCGATTTTAATTTTAGTGTTTTTTTTTAGCATGGCGGTAAAACATGAACGTGGTTAGGAATGTATAAAACATATACTTGTTTGTTGTAAAAATTCTTAACAGTGACAAAAAAACACTAACTTGTGCATCTACTGACTTCCGTGTGCAGCCAGGTTGCCGTTGTAGCTGGTGTGTTCTGAGATATTTTCTTACTCATTGGTTTTGAGTGTGGTCCTGAAAAATCTCAGTTTCAAGGGATATCTAGCCCTTCCCCTTAGCCCTACGCCTTCAAGTTAAAGAGAATTGGGACACCCCAACCCCTTCACGTGAACAAGCAAAACGAGGAATAGGGGCTATGTGTAGTTTGAACTGATATGAGAAATCCTTTGTACCCGTTTCAGTGGGTTTATACAATAAGAGTTTATTTTAATTATCATTATAACTTTATTATATCATTGTAACGACTGTACTTTGTATTGTTTTTATTGTTTGCTTTTTATGGTATGTCTGCAGCAATATGGTGATGCCCATAACAAATTTCCTGTCAAGTACAATAAAGTTTACTACTGCTACAAATTAAACTGTACAAACAATTGGAAATAACCAAATAAACCATATATTAGTCAATATAAAATATATTTAAAAACATTATGTATGTAAATGTATGCTGACAAATAAAAACAGATGTCAGATAGGACAGAAAGTGTTTTAAGGAAACAGATACATATTGATTGCATATTTTCTCATAGACAACGAGGTAGACACATGGCCACATTCATTTGTGTTATATTAACATTATGTTTCGTTTTTAAATAAAATAGTATTTTCTTTGGGCTCTGGCTGCATTACTCTGAATCCCAATGGAATATGTTTTACTCATCTGTTCACCTTTCTTATTTGCCAGTCCCTAGGCAACGGAAACGAGTTTAAAGATCATGTTCAGATGTGTATTGCTTAGTCATAGTGCTTTGTTACTGTAAGGATGTTCTTAAGCACTGCTGCCTTGTAATGTACACACAAGCATTGCACAGGAACTGAGCTGAAAATAAGGGATTGCTGCAGGCAAGGGTGTATCATTTTTCTTATGTGTCTAAAAACAACTTCTCAACTATAAAGCTCAGATATACAACTTTCATCAATCCTCACACATACGATTTTAAAGGAGACTTTAATAAGGGGTTTAAATACAGCTGTATGTCAACAGTGTGAAAATATAGCCAGCCTCTAATAGTAAAAATTTATTAATTCTATTTTTTTATAATCACAGTTCATAAAAACTGTGACTTTGATTGACGTTCTCCCTTTTTACATGTCATCCAAGTGGAAAAGTCCTTCCTATTATTGACAATCTGTTCCTCATTAGCATAAACAGCCCTGAGTGAGAAGCAGCCATCTGCCGTTAGAGTTTTTGCCCTAATGGGGACACATAAACTGCGTCCCAAACTGCACACTATACACTATCCAATTATGCCCCTACACAATCTTCAGCATAGTATTAGTATGTAGTGTCATCTCAAATGGAACATTAACGTTTTTTTTACTAAGTGGAACAAACCGCTTCCCAGACGATGTTTGACGGTCGCCAAATTAGTGAAATAAATGACCAAACTACCAAATAATACCTGCCATGAGTATAACGGTATTCACCATAGGGAGGTGGTATAATCACTCTCGTACACTGTAAAACCCAAAAAGTTAAGGTAACTCAAACCATTTGAGAAAACCAATTGCAACGAACCATTTAAAGTTCAAAAACTAATCCTAATGAGTTCTGTGAACTTAATCCATTTGAGTAAACTACTGTAAGCAATTTGAGCACAGTAAAACTCAATAAATGAAGAGAACTCAAACCAACCGAGTACTGTAAAACCCAATAAATTAAGGCAAATCAAACCATTTGAGGAAACCGATAGCAACAAACCATTTGAGTTTTAAAAAAAACTAATCTGTATGAGTACTGTGAACTTACTCCATTTAAATTGAAGTAATGAGGAATTTAATTAACTCACTACCTTCAACACCGAGTTCAAAACTATTTTCAAATGAGTAGAATTAACTTTCAGTAAATTTGGAGTTAACTAGACTCATTTCATTTGATAAAGTTGACTGTTGGGTTTTACAGTGTAGGACAATTTTGCTTTCACAATCCAAAATAAATGCAGTAATCCAACATCAGTGCCTGAAAGCTCTGCCTCTTCTGCTACGTGAGCAATGGAGCAGCTGTTGAGTACGTGAAGTGTCCAACATTCCACTTTTGATTTTAAGGGTTAAATAAGTGCATTATCCAGGTATTTAAAGTGCACTTATTCTTTTTAGTTTACTGTTTATACTATTTATACTTCAAAATGGCATGTAATAGTGCATAAGTATGCAATTTGGAATGCACCTCTGAGCGTTTGCAGTACTGGGCAAGCTACTTGAAAAATGTAGAGAGCTATTAGCTACTCTACTTAAAATGTAGCTTTACTACACTAAAAGCTACCCTCTAGGAAATGTAGCAATCTAAGCTAAAAGCTAGTTTGCACAAGTAGCTTAGCTACATCAAAGCTATTTTTGCAATTGTCAGTTTTAAATAGAAGCAACTTAAATCCAAGTCAAGGCTTAGGGTTAGTGTAAGTTGACATGTACTTGCAAAGTTCCTTATAGTCAGTTAAATGTCTGTTTAGCAGCAGTATCAACAGATATTAAGCAGACAGTCTACTAATACTCAAATGGACCATCAAAATAAAGTGTTACTCTATTCATTCATTCATTAATCTTCTTTTCGGCTAAGTATCTTTATTAATCCGGGGTCGTCACAGTGGAATGAACCGCCAACTTGTCCAGCATATCTTTTATGCAGCGGATGCCCTTCCAGCTACAACCCAACACTGGGAAATACCCATACCCACTCTTTCACACTCGTACACTACGGCCAATTTAGCTAATTCAGTTCACCTAGCGCATGTCTTTGGACTGTGGGGGAAACCGGAGCACCCGGAGGAAACCCACTAGAACATGGAAGAACATGCAAACGCCACAGAGAAATGCCAACTGACCCAGCCGGGGCTCGAACCAGTGACCATCTTGCTGTGAGGCAATTGTGCTACCCACTGCACCACCGTGATGCCCACAGTAAACTATATATTGTGACGGTTGGGTTTAGGGTTGGGGTAGACGTTAATAAAATTAAATAAATGGTAAATTTAATTAATAGTATACATAATTCTCGTAATATCCGGCTGCAACCGTATCTGATCTAGCAACAACCCTGTTTCATGACCAAAACAAGACATTTATTCACAAAGTGTTTGTTCGGATGTCAGACTAATGTTAAAACAAAACATGTTACAAAAACTATTATTAATATAAGTACTATTTATTATTAGTGAGAAGAACTCAAAAATTTATTTGAGTACTTCACACTATTGTATATGTTCAAAAACATTATAGTACTTAAAAAAATACTTTAATAATTTATAGTAAGCACAGCATTAAAATTTTACGTTATTGCATCTTAACATGTACTTCTCAAGGTATGTGGAATCCTGCTTCAGAAATAACTCCTCTCCCTCAGTTATCTTTCCATCAAGCAAATTTCTTGTGTAAGCCTAATTAGTTGACGACATCACCGACCGGAGCGAGAGGTGGCAGTAACGCACCAAAAAGTTGTTGACCACTGTAAAACAGGAAGAAGAAGAAATCGTCATTCTCGCCATCATATGGATTTACTTTCATCAGCTAGACACCGGCCTCACAGCTCCGTGAATATCAGTGCCGTCCCCTATTGATTCGAGATCTGTAAATGTAGCTTGTGTGGACCCTACTGCGCTACTTCACTTATAAAATAGCTTCGATGCTGCAAAGCTATTTGATTTAAAAAGTAGCGATGCTACCGTCACACTACTGAAAAATGCAGTTAGGCTACACTGGGTGTTTGTAACTCCACCCTTTTTTGAAAAGAAGGCTGGAAGCTCAATCTCGTCTGAATTTAAAGCAACAGTCACCAAAACAGCACAATTTGGATCAAAGGCTAAAAGGGGCATTTTTAAAGAGTTATTCAACTTCACTTACACACTCTAGAGACATCAAAGACTAATTTTACATCTTGTAGAAAGAGGCATAATAGACCCCCTTTAACTGTTAAACTATCTTAAACTTAAAAAATGGTTAGTAACTGATTTGTTGCATTGGATTTTTTTCAAGACTATCTTCATTCTGAACTGGTGATATATTATTAAAACAAATATTAAAAACAGCAAGCTAAACTGTACCTAGGCTGGTACTGGCAAAGCCCACAGAACATTCTTAAAATCAGTCCAAGAGTGGAGGAATTATTTCCTGGCAATCTGGAAACTATGTGCTGCTCAAAAGCTCATTCAGCAAAGCTTTAGACTGACCACGTTTCTTCAGATTTCATATTAAAATTTCATAATTATATGTCTGAAATAAAGACGTCTGGAAAAATATACAATCTGTAAATCATCTGATTTGTGGAGCTCTGTTTTTACAAACATATTTACGGCATTAAGGATTTCAAATCACAAACCATTCTTTGATGAAGATATAATTATTATTCATTAGAAGTTTGACATGCTAATTTAAGTATATTCATCTATGCAATTTGCATGTTGTTAAATAATTATTGTCTCGTATTAATTCAGGGGGCTAATAATTCTGACTTCAACTGTGTGTGTGTGTGTGTGTGTATATATATATATATATATATATATATATATATATATATATATATATATATATATATTCATTCATTCATTCATTCATTACTTTTTAAGTGAAGTTTTATGAACTATTTTTAAGAGGAGCACATTATTTGACTGATCGTGGTTGTCTCTCATCTGTAGTCATCGATAAACAAATCAGATTAATCTGAGCCTACAATAAATAGCCTGTTATACCTTGCTTCCCTTATCTTCGTTATTGAAGAATTCAGTTTACAGCACCTACATACAGAGAAAGAAATACAGTAAAAAAAAAAATGTATATCTGCATTTTGCTCTGACCACACTGATTGAAAGTGTGGCCAGTGGTGTACACAAACGGAGTACTTAAATTATAATACAGATACACTCTAGATAAATTTTAAAAATGTGTGAAAAATGCATGTGCACACTTTCGAGTAAGACTAATACTTATCAAGGCTCACTTCACTTAATAGTAAAGAATAACATTCAGTACTCCGTTTTCAGTTTTAATTAAGTCAAAGTATTTTTATGTGAGTAAGTCTTAAAAGTAAGAATTATTAAGGAATGTTTATTTAGCATTTTTTTTTAAATAAAACAGATTATTTCCAAATTGGTCATGCACCATTTACATCCACTGCTTATGAATAATAATTAAACTGTGCAAACCATTGAAAATAACCAAAAACACCATATTTTTCGATATCAAATTATACATTAGAAAACATACATACAATTCACACAGGCTCATCAAAATTGAACAATAGAAGATTGAAAAAATGTTGCCTGGTCTGTTGAGTCTCGTTTTCTGCTGCAACATTCAGATGGTAGGGTCAGAATTTGGGGTCAAGAACATGAAAGCATGGATCCATCCTGCCTTGTATCAACGTTTCAGGCTGGTGAGGGCGGTGTAATGATGTGGGGAATATTTTCTTGGCATACTTTGGGCTGATTAGTACCAGTTAAGCATTGTGTCAACGCCACTGCTTACCTTAGTATTGTTGCCATCCCTTTATGACCACAGTGTACCCATCTTCTGATGGCAGATAAAAAAATAAAAAAAACAGTTGATGGAAACGCCAAGATGCGCATAAATTTTGAAAATGCAAATAAAAACATATGCGCATTACTGAGTAGGATAAACTTTGTCGCACATTCAATGTGTGTCAGGATTGCCTTCTGGGGTGCAAGCCATTTATTAAATAAAGAAAAGATTCATGCAGCTTGTCCTAACGCAGCAAATTCCATTATTACTGTTGATATTTGGTGCCAGTTGATCAGGGAGTGATGATTATGTTTTTCTTTTTGACTCGTTGGATGGAAACGCTGCATTATTCGCACATCTTTAATGGGATAATCCAGTTTTCCGTATAAAGTTAATTTGCATTTTTGAATGGAAGCATAGCTAATGAGTTCACTGTGCTCAAAAGTTCTGAAGGCAAAAGGGGGAACTAGTAAGTGTACCTAATAAAGTGGCCGTGTATGTATGTGTATGTATGCATATAGATAGATAGATAGATAGATAGATAGATAGATAGATAGATAGATAGATAGATAGATAGATAGATAGATAGATAGATAGATAGAACATCTTTTAAATAAAATCGTAGAGAGTTAAAAGTTGAAAAGTACTTTCCTTCCACCGATCATTTAATATATTTTTGAATTCATTATTTAACCAGGACTGTGTACAGCATAGGTCTCAAACTCAATTCCTGGAGGGCTGCAGCTCTACATAGTTTTGCTCCAACCCTAACAAAACACAGCTGATCCAACTAATCAAGGTGTTCAAGACTTTTAGAGACTATTAGGCATGTGTCAGTTGGAGCTAAACTATGCAGAGCTGAGGCCCTCCAGGAATTGAGTTTGAGACCATTGGTGTACAGTCAGAGAACTGCCCCAGAATTAGCCACATAGATCAATTTTATCTGCACAATGTTGTTGTAAACAAACACTCCAATCTGTTTGCTTGGATTCTTGGAACGTATGAACTGTTACTCTCCCTTTTGCCTCTCCTCCTGTTTCCTGTGTTATAGATCACTGCCTGTCATCTGCTTTTATTTGCTATCACAGTTGTTTGGTTTATTAGTCTGACTTGTCATTAATTTTCTCTTTGCCTTTATATACTTATTTATTTATTTATCTTCCTCTTTGTGAGTATGTTGTTGCTTGATGCTTTGTTTTGTTGCTTTCTAATGTATCTTGTACTTTTTGTCCAAAAAAAAAAAGCAACAAAGGATTAAGATGGGATTTTCAAGCTATTCAGATTAGCAAATTTTTAGTTTAGTTTGCACTAATTCTGGGTTATCATTAAGGTAGCTCTGCTGCTCCATAATACAAAAGCAACGAATGGCCCGTTTCCACTGAGTGGTATCGTACACTTGGCAATTCGTAACTTTTTGCTTTACTGGTTAATTCGTATGAATTCATACGATCTAATTCGTACAATTTAGTACGATTTGCTCATCCCCCAATGACGGTTGGGTTTAGGGGTGGGGTTAGGTGCCACGCCTCCTTTTTTAAATTGTACAATTTCATACGACTGAACTCGTATGAATTCATACGAATTAGCCACTAAACTGACAAAACCTAAAATACTTACGTTTTCTCATGAGATCAGGCTGGGCATGCGTTTCCACTGCCAAAAGGGTACAATGGTGTGCGTAAAGCTGTACGGGTTGTTCACATATCATATGAGAAGCTCTTCTCACAAAACAGATGCTTTATACACACAAAAACTTTATACAATACAAATGTTCATCACTAACCTTTCTATGAACATGTTTTAATTATAACTGCAGATCAATGGGAAATAGCCTACTGTACAGCCAGCAATTATTTAAAATAAATAAATAAATCAATAAATAAATAAAACATATATGAACACATACAGCCCCTTACAGTCTTTGATACATTTTCATTTACAGAAAAACTGCACACAGTATACATTTAATCCTTATTTGGGTTCATAAACAACATGCAACATGTAACCCAGTCAGTGCAAACCTCTTATCTGTATCTTTAATCTTTACCAGCACATGTTACCTAATGTTAAAAAGTAATTCCGTCATTTCCGTGTTCATAATAGTCCAAAAGGTGATGATAATAGTGAGGCAGTTTGGCAGCTTGTTCATGTTTTAGGTTGCTGAAAGAATCATTTGCTCCTTTGTTTTGGTGCACTTCACTCTCGCACTTGTCTGTTTTTAAAAGGATTGGATTTCAGAAGCACTTCAATAATCACATGCACGTTATTATCATGATCTGATAAAAGGTTCATTATTTAAAATTTAGACACGCAGCGAGTTCATGCGAGAAAGCGATACTGCTTGCACTTTAGACAGCCTGGTAAACAACTATGGGGCATTCTGCTCTTCTTCTTGGCTTCTTGTGGCTGGTCATCAAGACGACGACAAGGTTTGTTTAAGCTCGGGTCGACCATGGTTTGTTATTATATGTATATATTATTACGCTGTAATGTCTCTGCTGTATATATAAAAATGGTGCTTCCTTTGTTTTCATTCTCCTGCTTCCGCGAGTGACGCATCTCTGTAAACCAAAAGCTCTCAGCTGCACGTCTAGCTTCAGTTTTTGGCAGTGCTAGGTACTCTTCCGAAAGGGTACCCAAAAAGTGATACAGTACGGTACCTTTTGACAGTGGAAATGACCATAAAAGCGTACCGTACCGTACCACTCAATGGAAACGGGCCAAAAGATTGATTAAAGTCCAGCTGCCCTACTTAAAACCCAAGATTGGTGCAAATAAACTAAAACTTAAATAGCTAGCCAGCGAATCCAGCTTCATGGTACAGGTTTTTGGTTAAATTTGGAATTTTGACTCAGTATGAAATCAGACTAAATTAAGTTCAATTAGGTGACTACAGAGATTTACTCTTTGCAGGTAAGATAAAAATCCGGCTAAGATTAAGATTTATCAGTTAGTCCCGCTGTCAATACAACTAGTTAATGTGTTTTACGGTCACTCCAACTTGGCACTTTACATTTACTTTCAAACCATTAGAAATATGCCATTTCTAATTAAGTAGATGTACGTTCAAATGTATTAGCAATAATTGTATAAGATAAAATAGATAAGCTATTAGAAAAAATAAAATAATCATATAAATTAAATAAAACGAAAAAGAGAAAAAGTGAAAGCTTAAAGAGTATACAGATTATGATTAGATAGATAAAATACACAAAACAGATCAAATAGAAATATTAAAATATAAAAGGTTAAGTGTTTGCAATTAATCTTCATGATAAATGTCCTGAGTAACGTGAATGTCCACAGGTCACATTTAAGACTAATTAAAACACTGATAATTTGTTAATCATTTCACCTCCTCATTTGTTTCTATTCAGTCTCTGGAGGGAAGAAATTGGAGTTTCCAGATTGGTGGGTGCGAGAGGAGCACTTTAAACTACTTACCTGATTGGCTCGCATCAGGTTTTATCCATATTTGCACAATTTATTCTGTGACTGATCCTGTGGTCTGTTTAAGAATGCCATGAGTATGCACTCATTCCAACTATCTACACACTAGCGGCAGTAATTCACCTACAGCTGACACGTGGGTGACTAATGTTCCTTTTGGAAACTTAATTTTAAAAACTTTGGACATTCTGTACACTAACATTATATGCAGATAGGTGGCTTTTATCTTGATATTGTGGCATGGAGAGGGATGCTATCGAAGTCAGAGCTTTTGTATAAAGTTGTATTGGTAAAGGGGTGGTCCAGAGTGTATTTTAAAGCTTGACACACACACACACACACTCACACAATAAAGTTTTGGTAACGAACATGCACTTGTTTTCCATATTAATTGAAATTTATGTAAATGGCACATATAGGGCCATATAAAGTTTCCTTTAAAAACATAAAACCACTTAGCTAACACGTATTATAATCTCATATATAAATCATATAAATGATGACACTGATGCAGTAGAGACTGTCACAAATACCACTGTAGGACTAAACCAGGAAGTTTACTTGTTATGGAGTTAATTAAACCCTTCTTCAATGATAAATAAGCCACACATAAATGCCGTTACAAAGTTTTCTGTGTACTACTAACACCGACACACACATGAATGATACACTAAACATGTTTTGTTGTTTTTGCAAATCTACTCATGGAAAATGTAACAGGACATATGCTGCTAAATGGAGATCCAGATTTAATGTCCATAAACCTGGACTCTGGTTGCATTTAAAGTATCCTCATTTATAGATGTGTGCTGACACTATGCAACCATATTCCTTATTAAAAACAGCCACTGTTTTAAAAACATTTCATATCTAAATCTCTACTATTTTTGGCAAAGTGCAATTACAGAATGAATAAAATAATGCTAAATTTAGTCCCCTATGCTGTGAAACTGGCACATTGATTTACAATGACAATTAGTTCAAAATGCTATAAAACAAATACAAACCGTACCCTACCATCTACTTCTTCTTGAGGTGCAGCTGGATCACAGATAGGTATAACCAGCATTGCCAGATGTATAATTATTGTATTTGTACATCTACAACGTACGATCATTAATGAAAAAAATCCCATAATGTAGGATAATTTCAGAATTTCATTGTAATCTTAGGGCTTTTATACTTATTGATGTAGCTGCATGTTTTGTCTGCTGTCTATGAGGAGAACATGGAGTTTGGCATGTTGTCTATCTCATCTTACAATTTCTCAGCCAATCAACATGGAGAATGGCTCTCTCACAAGTTAACAGTCCTGCCGTGTGCGGCTGTGCTCAAGTCAGTAGTTTTCAGGTTGAAGACAATGGTTTAGGCAATAAAGTTTAAAAAATTAGTTTGAAAAGGAAGGTGAGAAGAACAGGGAAGTTTGCCCTTTATGTTCTCGTTTCTCCCCATTCAAATGCATCATGTGAACTTGTTTAATCTAATCAAAACATAGCCACGAAATCGGCTCATTAGAGATACTCTGAATTGGCTTGTCCACACCTCAGAGTGTGTTAAAGATTCGGGAGGGTGCACTTCTTTCAAGCCAATCAGCTCTATGTTGAGGTCCATGACGGCATCCAATTTGTACCGCAAAATAAATGCCTCAACATCTGGCAACGCCCAGATATTTGATGACAGCGACTCAGCGGTTTGAATCTTTCCACTAAGGTTATGTATTGTGGTAATTTGCATGGTGTCAAAACGCTATTTGATAGCTCCGTTGGACTCGTTTACAATACTTTTCCTCCAAATGCAATAATTTTGAGGTTCAGGTACGATACTTCGTCATTTCCAATCTGGCAAAACTGGTTGGAACAAATCTTTTTTTCCAGTAAATTCGTTCTCATGGATATGATGTATATGTGCTAATTCTCAGACAATATAATTTACATCTGTCGATCAAAATTGGTGAACACAACCACACTGCTCTGTCCTGGTGCAGTCGGCCTCAAAATCTCTGGAAAAAGATCCTGGATTTCATTTTAGGAAAAAAAACTTGGTGTGAATGGTTTGCATCTGCAGTAAGCACTTATCCAAAAATTACTTTTTAACATGCCTAATACCTCCTCTGACCTAAAATAAACCAGTTTCCCCAAGTTATTCCATTACTAGAACAGTACACCGAGATCAGATTTGAGAACCGGTGAACTGACAACATTACGCATGCATGATTCAGCAGGTGGTAAACAAATCACAAACAGTACATGACAACACATACCATCTGAACCAAACTTGGACAACTGATTAATTTGCAGCGCAAGTTAACCGAGGACTTAAATGAAAGAATCTGCCAAAACTATATTTTATAATAGAAAATTGTAACTGAATTAAAAGAATAAGTGAATCATGCTCATTTGCATTGCAAAACTGAATGGCAAGAAAGTTTGAGATCATGGTTATGTTTTAACTGAATGAAATTATAATTGCTGACTATATATTTTTGATATGTTCATTCCTAACCTGGGAGGATTGTCATTGCAGATAACATCATTATGTTTTAGTGTTAAAGAACCGGTGATCCATTTTTTTTGAGCCGGTTCATTAAAACAAACTATGCGTAAGGTCCCGTTTGTGAAAAACATCAGAACTTCCCATCACTTATTCATACACACATTTCTGTCCAAATTGCTTCCAAAAGTAGATTTTGCATAATAGGTGCCCTTTAACAACTTCTTCTGGAGTTTTAACTGGTGGTTGGTAAATCAACTTAAAGGTGCATTTATGCCACCTACTGGATTGGAGTATGGAACGCAATTTTTTAGATTAGATTAGATTAACTTTATTGTCATTACACATGTACAAGTACAAGGCAACGAAATGCAGTTTTGGTCTAACCAGCGGTGCAGTAGCAGCAAGTGCAGGATATAGGTATAAGTTATAAAGTGCAGTTATAGAAAAACTATGGTAATATTTACAGATGGATGTACTATGAACATTACATACAGATTGTAATAGCTATGAACAGATTTACAATAAATGAATATACTGTATGTACAGGATGCTATTAATAATCAGGAGTGTGCAGATAGATAAACAATTACAAATGTCCATGTGCAGTGGGTATGTACAGTTCAAATAAATGAATCAGTGCAATTATTATGTGCAAACTTTAAATGTGCAAATGTTAAACAGTGCAGTGAGTGTGAGGAGTATAAGTTAGAGGAGTGTGGGGGGTGTATTGGGGGCAAAAGAGTCAGAGAGGGGCAGAGTTCAAAAGGGAGACAGCTCTGGGGGAAAAGCTTTTCCTCAGTCTGCTGGTTTTTGTCCAGGAGAGCCTGAAGCGCCTGCCGGAAGGCAGGAGAGAAAACAGTCTGTGAGCAGGGTGAGAGGTGTCCTTAAGAATACTACGTGCTCGGCACAGACAGTGTTTCTTCTGGATGTCCTCAATGGCTGGCAGTGTAGTCCCTGTGATGGGTTAGGTAGTTTTCACCACCCGCTGCAGTGCCTTACACTCAGCAACAGAGCAGCTTCCATACCAGACTGTGACGCAGTTGGTCAGGATGCTTTCTATTGTGCAACGGTAAAAGTTCACTTGATTGAAATCTAGAGGGATGTAGGAGGGATAGGGAGTGGGACTGGAGGAAGTAGAGGAAAAAACAAAACAAATATCCTATATCCTATCAAACCTATGTCATTCAAATATCTTTAAAAAATCTTTTTATGCCCTATATTCACTGCCAGTGAATATTCACTCTCTTAAATCTCTTTAAGAGAGACGTTAACAATATTCTGCTCTCTTAAGCCTTCAAAAATGTTTTGCGCTCATTACTTGTTTAAACTTGCGTAGATGCTGTCTTTAAGTAGAGCTACCTGGATTGGTTTCAGGTGCTGACGACTGGCAGGTGTGTTGCTGATTGTGGCAGACGTGCCATTTCCATGGCGATGCTGTTCTGGCATCAGGCGGCTCACCACAATATATACTGTAGTAAATATTTGAAGTGACTTCTATAGAAGAAAAAAAAAAACAAATACTGTAGAAGTCAATGTTTAGAGGTTACCAGCTTTCTTTTAAATAATCTTATTTGGTATTTAACAAAAATAATAATAATAGTAATAATAATAATAATAATAATAAAAATAATAATAAATATTTGGAACAATAGGCTACAGCATGATTGTTCATGATTTCTGATTTTTTTTAATGTCTCTCCATTATAATAACCAGTGGGTTTTAATTATGTGTGGTCTATAAAGCAAAAACCTTAAAATTAAAGTTTAAATGTTACAGTATATTGGTCAAGTTCATAACCTTCAGAAGAAACTTTTGACCTGTTGTCCAATGAAATGGATGAATAAAACATCAATTAAAGATGAATGAACCTTTAATTATTTGTATTTGGTCTCATTTATGGAAGCCGTAAGAACAAGGAAAAGTACTTTTACATTGTTAAGAAATTTTTTTCAGCTATTTGGTACTGTGATGAACAACCACTGCTAATACACCAATCTGGATATTCTTAAAAAATTATTAATGGTATTTGAATTGTCCACATTATAAATATTGTGCATGTTCATTAATATATGTAATGATTGAATATCAGCATTTGTCTAGCCTGGAGTAATGATGCTAAAAATGCAGTTGTGAAATCACAAAAATTAATTACATAAAAATTCATTCATAGATTTTCCTTCGGCATAGTCCCTTTATCACGGTTCGCCACAGCAGAATGAACCACCAACTTACCCAGCATATGTTTAATGCAGCGAATGTCCTTTCAGCTACAACCCAGTACTGGGACACATCCATACACACTCATTTACTCTCATACACTGCGGTTAATTTAGTTTATTCAATTCACCCATAACGCATGTCTTTGGACTGTCGGGATATATTCAAATACAAAACAGCAATTTTTAATAGAACAAATATTTTGAAATGTTGCTGTTTTTGCATGTACTTTGGCTCAAATAAGCACAGGCTTGGTGAACAGAAGTAAAAAAAAAACGTAAAAAATCTTACTGTTCTAAATGACCGGTAGTTAGTGTTGTTTTTTTCCACGGTTTATGTTTTGTCTTCCACTGTGCTTCGATTTATTTGTTGTCGTCCGCGCTTTTGTCAACTGTGTTTTTGTTTTCCCTCTTTAACTATATGTATGTCCCACAAAACCAAAAAATAAACAAAATCCCAGCTTAATCCCTTATCTTACTTTTGTGCAATATATTGTCAGATACTTGTATTTCAAATAAGTAAAATGGTAACTCAGTATCACTTTGAGTACTTTTTAACACTTCCAGTAATAAACAAGACTTGCAAAATGCCATCAAAATATCGTATCCAAAATCAATGTTTAGACAACCTATAACCTGAGGCTGAAATGTACAACATGAATGTGGTGGCCTGAATTATTCAGCATACAACAAAAGTGTTTAAATATTTATGGCGGTTTTGTAATGTGGAAGACATTTTTAAGTCACAGCTTCTATATAACGAATTACAGTACAACATTTTAAAAGGTTGACACATTTAGGTTTACTCCTAACATGAATGCTTATTCCACAAATAACAAAGAGTTGAATAACACGTATCGTGTGTCCTTGTTATTCACACTTTTGTTTAAAGAAAAAGGTAACAGATCTCACCACGGTGCAGGCAGTCAAAAGGCCTTTTGGGATCCTCACACTCCACCTCCCAGATCTCAGGAGATTTCCACCATTGCCTGTGTCCTGTCAAACACGCATAAGCTACACAGTATTGCTTTTTATTTATTTAAGGTGCTGTATAAACACTAGATTAATAATTTAAAAAAACATTTAATTAAAAACGTTCATAATCCTCCAGATGTCAAAGACCGGCCAGGTTCTCTCACCTCCCAACACCAACAATCACTTGATTAGTAACTAGACACACCTGTTCCCTGTTTGCATCACTTTCTTCTTTACAGTGTCTGTCTGGTCACGTCTGAGATTCACTTATAGACACAAGGGCTGTTTTCCAATTCCAAGAACGCAGAGAACTCATACAACAAGTTATTGTTTTCCCCTTTTCACAATATATACTATGCATAAAAACATTATAAATATAGGTTGCACAATATTAAAAAAAAAGATTTTAATAGGAATTTCAGCAAATAAACGCCCTTAATGTGTTTATTCCTTTTTAAGATTTTCATGGTAATGTTTATATTCACCGTTTTATTTAGGGAAACTCCTGAGACAAATAAATCTCTGAACTTTAATAATAAACCTATATAAAATGCTGCGCTTCCCACCTCCAGTCGCAATGATTGTTGAGTATTGGAACAGAACTTTGGCAGCTGATGATGACGTTACACGAGAACACAAGACCGCTGAAGAACGTGTATTGAGAAACAGCCAAGGACTACCCTTCTTCCTGAATTCTTTATCTACACTCCATCCATAATCTCCTCACCTACAACACAAAGAACATTGTTTATGTGTCACTGGATATCACTGAATCTTATTTGATTGTATGTATTGCTATACTCTTGAACTGCTCATTTTCACCTTATTCTTTGAGTACGAGCGGATGCAGCCATTTGAATCTCTTTGTCTCGAGACTTCCTGTCTCATTCACTTCCATTCATTTTAAGACGTTAAAAACAGCTTGTTATGCTGCTTGATGTTGCAAACTGATATTTTATTATTCTATTATATTATATACATCCAAACACTTGTTTATAGAGTAAGTAGTTTAACCGTTTTCTGCCATTTATTATTCCTAGTCATTTCTCCCATAGGCAACTGAGTAAGAAGTTCTAAAACAGAGGTGTCCAAACTGTCCTGGAGGGCTAGTGTCCTCCTGAGTTTTGCTCCAACTTCCTTCCACACACCTGCCAGGAAGTTTCTAGTATACCTAATAAGAGTTTGGTTGTCTGGATAAAGCTGCGGTCACATTGGGCTTTGTGTGTGCGAAATTCTGTCGTGCGGCACTGCGAAAAGGGGCGGGATTAAACAAGATGATTAGACATTAAAAAAAGCCAGCGATTGCTCCATGTTTTAAATATCTGTCCAGAGAGGTCCTGTTTTGATCCTCCATTGGTCTCATGCAGTCAAGTGATGCGATGAGTGACTTGACGCATGACCCCGCGTTTCCGGTCTGACGCATTCGCGTGCGTATGAATGGAAGTCTATGGAAGGAAAAGTCAAGTGTGACCGCAATTTTAAGCTACGGTCAAGCTGCGGTCACACTGGGCTTTTCCTCCCATAGACTTCCATTCATACGCATGCGAATGCGTCAGACCGGAAACGCAGGGTCATGCGTCAAGTTTCGCAAGTTGCTGCGGTGCAAAGTTCAAGCTTGGTGAACTCTGACCTGCAAAATCGTATCACTTGACTGCGTGAGACCAATCGAGGATCAAAACAGGACCTCTCTGAACAGAAATTTAAAGCATGGAGCAATTGCTGGCTTTTTTTAATGTCTAATCATCTTGTTTAATCCCGCCCCTTTTCGCAGCGACGTACGACAGAATTTCGGTAGCTCAAACTCTGTTGTGACCGCAGCTTCACACGGGGCTATGTGTGTGCGAAATTCTGTCGTACAGCGCTGCAAAAAGGGGCGGGATTAAACAAGATGATTAGACATTAAAAAAAGCCAGCGATTGCTCCATGTTTTAAATATCTGTCCAGAGAGGTCCTGTTTTGATCCTCGATTGATCTCACACAGTCAAGTGATGCGATTTCGCAGGTTAGAGTTCACCAAGCTTGAACTTTGCACTGCAGCAACATGCGAAACTTGACGCATGACCCCACGTTTCCGGTCTGACGCCTTCGCGTGCGTATGAATGGAAGTCTATGGGAAGAAAAGTCAAGTGTGACCGCAGCTTTAGGTGTGTTTGATTAGGGTTGGATCTCTCCAGGACACTGGCCCTTCAGGACCGAGTTTGGACACTCCTGGTTTAGATTATTAAAGGTGCAATACACTGTAAAAAATGTTGGGTTCCACACAATGCCTTCTTGTTGTCCCAACACAAATAGTTTAACTTAACTCAATAATTTGTACAAATTTAAGTGGACTGAACATAAATCAATTTATTAATTAAATTGTTGTAAAAAAAAAAAACAACTTAAGAATTGTGTTGTTTCAACTCATTTTAAATAAGTAGTTTAAACAAGCAGCAAAAGTCATTTTTCTGAGTGTAGGTCAATGTCTTCAGAAACGTTTATACTGGTTCAAAGTCTCTTCATATCCTGATAGCAATCATTAAATAAAGTGGTCCAAATGTAATTAAATGAGTTTTAATATTCTGTCGAAGGTGTATCATCAAGGAAAGGGTTGCTCCAAATTATAATTCCAATAATCCAACAAACTGTCCTATCTCTAACTATCATCCGTGGCTTTGCATTGCTTGTGCATTTGTGCTTATATATCTGACGGCCATACAGCTCATAACACATGTGCTTATGTTTATTTTTTATTTTATTTTGGAAGGAGTACAATTTACATATGTGGTTTCAACCAATGGTTTCAACAGATGCATTTACTGTAGCCCTGTCAAGTTTTGTGTGGAATGAGTCGCAGAGCATCTCCTGAAGTGGTCTGTGCTATCGGATTTATGTTTGTCTCAAAAGTGTTTCAGAGGGCATTTACTCATATCCTTTTCACACTCAGAAAGCTATACCACCAATAAAAATGCCCCATAGTTTATTCAGTTCATGGCTGTTTCTCAATTCCAAGAACGCAGAGAACGGACTTGCGTTCTTGTGGAGACCGGTCTTGTCACATGACCTTCATGCGTTTTTAATGGAAAATTATTTGAACATTACAGCATTCATGCAATGCAGTCAAGAGATGCGATTTTGCAGGTCAGAATTCCCAAAGCTTGAACTTTGCAACACAGTGAACTGGGAAACTTCATGCACAAACTTGCGTTTCTGGTCTGACTCATTCGCTTACATGAATGGAAGTGTATGGGGAGAAAAGTCCAGTGTGACCACAGGACCTTTAATATGGTGTTGATGGCCATATCACTTCTTTTGCAGCTGACAACTGCTCCAGATAAAATGTCTTGTAAAATATGAGTAACTGCATAAGTCACTCAAATATACTGTAGTAAGAAGTACACATTTAATTTTAAAATACAGCTCAATCATATATTGACAAAATGTTTGATACACCGCCAATTTACAAAGTAGCCTAAAAGATGCTTACAGTGCATCCAGAAAGTATTCATAGTGCTTCACTTTTTCCAGATTTTTTTGTTACAGCCTTATTACAAAATTTATTCAATTCATTTATTTATTTTTTAAATTCTGCACACAATACCACATAATGACAATGTGAATTTTTTATTTTTTTTAATTGTTGCAAATGTATTACAAGTAAAAAACCTGAAAAATCACTTGTACATAATTATTCATAGCTTTTGCTCAATACTTTGTTGATGCACTTTTGGCAGCAATTACAGCTTCAAGTCTTTTTGAATATGATGCCACACAAGCTTGGCACACCTGTCTTCTGGGATTTTTGTCCATTCCTCTTTCCAGTACCTCTTAAGCTCTATCAGGTTGGATGGGAAGCAAGGGTGTACAGCCATTTTCAAATCTCTCCAGAGATGTTCAGTAGGATTTAGATCTGGTCTCTGGCTGAGACATTCATTGTTCTTCTGTAAGGTTCTCCTCTCTCCACAGACGAACACTGGAGCTCAGATAGAGTGACCATCGGGTTATTGATCACCTCCCTGACTAAGGCCCTTCTCCCCCGATCACTCAGCTTAGATGGCCTGCCAGCTCTAGGAAGAGTCCTGGTGGTTCCAAGCATCTTCCACTTACGGATAATGGAGGCCACTGTGCTCGTTGGAGCTTTCAGAGTAGCAGATATTTTTCTGTAACCTTCCCCAGCCTTGTGCTTCGAGACAATCCTGTCTCGGAGATCTACAGACAATTCTTTTGTCTTCATGCTTGGTTTGTGCTTTAACATGCACTGTCAACCCTGGGATCTTATATAGACAGGTGCCTTTTCAAATCATGTCCAATCAACTGAATTTGTCACAGGTGAACTCCAATTAAGCTGCTGAAACATCTCAAGAATGATCAGTGGAAACAGAATGTACCTGAGCTCAATTTAGCGCTTCACGGCAAAGGCTGTGAATACTCATGTACATGTGATTTTTCATTATTTTTTTTTATTTCAAAAAAAATTTTTTTTTACATGGTCATTATGGTGTTATGTGTGTAGAATGAATTTAATCCATTTTGGAATAAGGCTGTAACATAAACATTTTTTGAAAATGTAAAGCGCTATGAATACTTTCCTGATGCGCTTTAAGTACAGTAATTAATTCATATAGGCTACTTCACGACTCTGTTAAGGATTTATTTGTTCACCTCAGGAAAATAAATGTGCAAAAGCAAAGTAAACAGGAGCTTATGAATTACTGTAAAATATTCTTGATTTCTGGATTTAGACTGCTGAATAGACTGTATCTCTGTCTCTTCAAGTTATGCTTGTCATCTGTTTACATCAAATTGAATATAGTATTTTGACTAATGTTTGTTTCATAACACTTTTAGTGCTCAACAATACTGATGCTCATTTGCATAACTGAGAATCTTCAGCATGGATAAAGTGCATGAGTTGTGCATGTTAGATCTATATAATACAATATGATTGGATCAGGTGTGTTGACCTAGAACCTAAACATATCAGATTACATTTGTTTGTTTATTCTTATATGAAGTCATTCTGCAAACACTTTTCTCCAGAACCGTACAGTGTATCTATTACACTGACAATTCCCCTGGATCCACGTTGGTGTAATATGCTGTTCTCAAGGGCAAAATAGTCAACTTGGGATCAAACGAATAACCTGAATTAGTATCCCTGTGTGTGCACTCTCATGAACTCTCATAAAATCTCCTCCACCTAAAAGCCATTTTCCATTGTCATGCCCAATAGTTGTATTTCCACATGAACCTGGTAAGGCATGGCAAATTTTTAGCTATGTGCTGGACTTAAAGAACATTTACAGTATATCCACCCACCGGCCACTTTATTAGGTACACCTGTCCAACTGCTTGTAACACAAATTTCTAATCATCAAATCACATGGCAGCAACTCAATGCATTTAGGCATGTAGACATGGTCAAGACAATCTGCTGCAGGTCAAAATGAGCATCAGAATGGGGAAGAAGGGTGATTTAAGTGACTTCGAACAGGGCATGGTTTTTGGTGCCAAACAGGCTGATCTGAGTATTTCAGAAGAAGACCACATCGGGTGCCACTCCTGTAAGCTAAGACTAGGAAACAGAGGCTACCATTCACACAGGCTCACCAAAATTGGACAATAGAAGACTGGAAAAATGTTGCCTGGTCTGATGAGTCTCGATTTCTGCTGCGACATTTGGATGGTAGGGTCAGAATTTGACATCAACAACATGAAAGCATGGAACCATCCAGCCTTGTTTTCACGATTCAGGCTGGTGGTGGTGGTGGTGGTGTGATGGTGTTGGGGATATTTTCTTGGCCCACTTTGGGCCCATTAGTACCAACTGAACATCGTGTTAACACCACAGCCTATCTGAGTATTGCTGTTGACCATGTCCATCCCTTTATGACCACAGTGTACTCATCTTCTGATGGCTGCTTCCAGCAGCATAATGCGCCATGTCATAATGCACAAATCATCTCAGACTGGTTTCTTGAACATGATAATGAGTACACTGTACTCAAATGGCCTCCACAGTCACCAGAGCTCAATCCAATAAAGCACCTTTGGGATGTGGTGGAACGGGAGATTCGCATCATGGATGTGCAGCTGACAAATCTGGAGCAACTGCGTGATGCTATCATGTCAATAGCCTATGGACCAAAATCCCTGAGGAATATTTCCAGTACTTATTCAGTACTTACAGTATCTATGCCACGAAGGATTAAGGCAGTTCTGAAGGCAAAAGTGGATCCAACTTACTAGTAAGTTGTACCTAATTAAGTGGCCGATGAGTGTATATGCATATTTCTTTCTTTAGTTGGTTGGTTATTTAGTCAACAAAGTCAATATCAGAATAAAGGAGTCCAAAACAGAATTGTCTAATCATCCATATTGCTGTTTTCATTACACTTTCATTACAAAGGCAACAACCGATGCATTACATTCCAGAGAACGCTGTTATCACAAAGTCCCTTTAAGGCAATCATTTCATATGGTCTCTTTGAACGGGGAATTTTCAAGTTCTCCAAAACTGTTTGCCAAGCTTATGATAAAATTTCATATTTGATAGAACTAGTAAAATAGATGTAAAATGGTGATATGATATGTAAAATGGACGCCAAGTGGTTGAACATAGGTAGGTTGCTTCTGTTATGTTTCTTGTTGTTGTTAGGACACTGTGTTACAATGTAACCTGCTCAGCTAATGTTTATGTTTGCAACATTTATATTATTTGGTGGTTAAAAACCACGTAATGCAGATTTTTATAACTTTGGAGTTGGCATTTATTCAGTTGCAGACAAACACATTGAAACAGCCTTCATGAATGAAATGAAATATGACCTGGGATGAATAACTGACTTTAGCATTGTTTTGTTTAAATAATCTGCAAACATATTTAGTATTTTATATTATATATATATATATATATATATATATATATATATATATATATATATATATATATATATATATATATATATATATATATATTTTTTTTTTTTTTTTTAAACATTTAAATCAAACAAAAAACTCCATTTCCTTCAGGTTGCCCAAGCTAATATGCATGTGTACTTGAAGGGAACGTGATCACAACACCTCTTTGTGAAGGCAGCCACTCAAGAAAGTTCTGAGAGGATACCATACCACACCACTTTGATTACGGAGTTTGGTTTAAGTATTTTAGAATGCCAAAATTTTTTTTATGTCCATTAATGCTGTCCCCCTGCACCCATTTTTTTTTTTCAAGCGATCTGACAAAACAAACCAACATTACTTTTTTAATGTGAATGTGTGGATATTTTTTAAACAAAGACAAGATCCACCTTGCTCACTGTGATTTCACTGAAGAAAAGAAACTATCAACATAGCCAAATATATCTACAGTGCATACTGAATATTTCTGTCAGTGAACTTTTGATTAATTTAGCAAATAGCATTTATCATGAACTGCGTTGACTGAATTTATAACACTTAAAAAACTCTGTTAAGTTGTAAAGCAGACACAACTTGAATTAATAATTAACACTGTGATTACACTATGTTATAAAATAATAAAATCTTAAACTGCTTCTTTGATGTCAGTGCAGGTGTTCTTAAATTTTAGCTGTTATGACCACCAGCAGTGTTGCCCTTGCAGGCTGCTGGTGATCATTTCCTGTTATTCACTCAACTACACATCTACTACTGAACTGAACTACAAATCCAGTTATTCCCTGCACTTACACACCTGGCCCAGATACCTCTTGATTTCAAACACACAGCTGACACTTGTGAAGACTGATTACCAGGACTATAAATACACCTCATTCACACACACATTGCTGAGTCTTGTTTGTCTGTAACATTACAAAGCGTACCCTAGTCTAGCCTTGCTGTGGTTTCTGACTATTGTTTTGTTCTATGTTTACATTGTTTTTCCACTTGTATCGAGCTCTTTGCTTGTGACCTTGACTATGCTTTTGGATTACTTTCATGCTACTGTTTGCAAGTGGTGGGCAAAGCGAGGCTTCATGAAACACTGAAAGAATCAAAGCAAATTTGTCGAAGCGTTAAAACGTTTTTAAACATGCCTCTACAGTGAAATCTTGTGGTAATTTTTGTGTATTGTTCAGGAACAGTTTTAACAAAGAAACAGTAAAGCAAATGGAGGTTTTAAAGCCCACATTGTTAAGTAGAAGCTTCAAGTGATTTAGTGAAGTGTCTTGTTTTGGTTGTAAAAAAGTAACATTATTAAAATACATCAAGTCATAATTTCAAAGTATTTGTACAAGTCGGCAGTCAATCGTGGGACAATTGCAGCACAGTTACTCTATGCATATGCATGGTCCACCAGTCTACATGAGCTAGTTAGTCATGTGACCTGGTGTTTCAGAACACTTCAGTCACGTGACCTGGATGTTTCAAATCACCTTAATCATGTGACCCTGGGGTTTTGGATCATGCTTCAGTGCAGTGTTTCGACTTGTGCTTCTGGATCTTGATACTGTGTCAAAACATCAGGTTCACATCAGCCATCCCTACCGGTGACCTTGACTATGCTTTTGGATTACCCTCATGGTACTGTTTGGTCCTGTTTTGACCATTGCCTGCCTGACAAAGTTGTAAATAAACTGCTTTTGGACACTCACCTCTGTTGTACCCCAACTACTTGTTACATTGGCAGAATTGACTCTTCAATGAAAATTAGAATAAATATAAAAGGTATCATATATGAGGGAGAAACATTAACTAAAAAAAATCAAGATATCAAGACAACACATGGGAACATTGATGAACTGGCACAGGCCAACAAACATGAGGAACCTATAAAGGAACCAAATCAAAAAGAAAAACTGGTGAAATTAATTAAGACAAATGGAATAAGAAGATGAGACAAAAGATGGGAAAGCACATGGCACAAAAAGAAACAAACCCATATGTTCACACAGGAGGAGAACACATGGCCAATAAGAACACTTAATAAAGCACATTGACACAAAACATAACATGAAAGCATATGACCATATTTAAACACAAGCCGTGTGCTCACAATATGCACTCAACACCAACAACCAAGATCTTATGCCTGCTACAAAGAAAAGAGAGAATACAAAGACACACGAGATGAGTGCGCGACCTGAGTAAACTAGAGCCAAGCACAACATCCTAGACTTGACAAGAGCAGTGTCTGGACTTTGCACAAAAACAAGACTAAACAAGACCAAAGTTGCTGAGTCCGGACAGAGTTGAAGGAACAATTCTCACTATATTCTATGGCTTATTATCTGACTTTTATTAAGAAATTTGCTACATTTTTGTACATATTCTGTATAGTCTTATTCTAGATACCTAACCTAATACCTAAAACTAACTACTAACTAACAATTAATAAAAATCGTATTGTGAGTTTTAGACAAAAATCATAGTTGATTGTTTGTTAAAACCCATAACTGCACCTTAAAATAAAGTGTTAACAAAATGAAGATATACTGTAAACAGAGTAACTTTAGGTGCTGGTGTTTTTTGTTTTATTTATCTTACATTTTTATTATGAATTATTCACAGACATTTTTGATAGCATCCTCTCCCTGCTCTTGTATGGACCCCCAATGATTCTCTCAACAGCCATGTATGTAGAGTTCCACATCAGAGCTTGTGTCGTGTATAACCAACCAACCACACGTGTTGTCGTGTATAACCAACCTCCACATTGCTTGGCATTTTCCTAAAGATTTCATGTGATAGTCATTTGTATGTATCATTGAGCATCTGTTTCGTCTACCTATAATGTGTCCGGGTAGTCAGAGCTTTTTAGAAGTGTCTTGATCTTTTTCTGACTCTGCTTCTTAAGTCTGGCTTTGCTCATCAAACACATTGAATTATTTGATGAAGTTTGAGCTACAATCTGACAATAAATGTCATCAAAAGGGCCTGCCAGGATATCACAAGTGTGTGACCCTTTTAATCTTTGACAAGAAAGTGTGAGGAATCTCTACTCCAAGGGTTCTGTTTCTTCTTCCAATGATCTGCGTCTTTTAAGTAACTTTGCTGGTGCCTTGTCCAACAATTAGTAGTGGTGGCGACATATCTGACTGTATTGCTGGACTCAAACCAATCAGGCTTCAAAAGTGTCCATTCCACTGTTTCTGCACTACTCTCAGTCACTGAAGCCCTGCGGATTCTAAAATAAATTCCTAAGTTCTGCCTATCCACTCTCTCTTCAATGCTTCCAACTGCTGGTTGGAGTCTTTCAAGGGCTGATTAAAGGGAAGAGGTGTCCAACTCACCTCTGATCACAGACGTACCTCAGGGGTCAATTCTTGGATCTCTTCTCTTCTCAATTTACACCACATTGCTGGAACCCATTATCCAATTACAAGATTTCTCTTATTCCTGTTATGCCCATGACACTCTCATTGCCAAGAGGACATCTTGGCATGGATGAAAAGTCATCACCTGCGCCTTGATCTAGAAAAAAAACAAAGATTGCATTGCAAACACAGCATGGTCATGCAGATTTACAAGAGCTTTTCTTGGATGTACTACTGTAGTGCTCTTGTGGGAGGATCCTTAAACCTATTCAAGTGATTCAGAATCTTCTTATTGCCACTTAACTCCTCAAGTTATTGCTCTTTTGTTTAGGTCTATTCTGAATTGTTTTTCGTTTTGGTTGTGATTTATTTATTTTTCTTTAATAATTTCTTCATTTATATTCTTGTACATTCTCTATGTTGTGGTTTTTGATTTATTTAGTTGTTTTTTTGTTTCGTATTTGTCTTTTTAGGTTTTTTTTGTATACATTTTTTAAATGTATTTGTTTTTTTACGAGCGAGACCCAGCTGGGTGTATTGCATTAGTGTGTGTGTGTATACACTGAGTATTGTGCTACATAGATTTTGCTGTGTATTCATAAGGCTTTTTTGTGTGTGTGTATTCCCTGGTGTGGTGGAAATTTTTTATTTTACTGGATTATTGTTGTGTTTTTTATGTAAATTTTGCATTTAGATGGTGGATAATGAAAAGGATTTTGTACGTTTTTAATTGTTGTATTTCAATAAAGTGTTTTTTTTTTTAAATTTACGTCTCCATGCTCACCCTGCTTTGGTTATGAACCTTGTTGCCTATTTAATATTATTATTCCTGGCGTAACCGGGTGGCGTAGTCGTTTAGGTGTGGACTCCTTTAATAACGTGTACCCCGCCACACATATGTAAAAAATTTCTGTACAGAAACTGTTCATGTTTTGATCTTCGATTGGTCTCACGTGTGTGAGATGTGTGTGATTTCACAGGCCAAAGTTTACAACACTTGAACTTTGCAATGCAGCGAACTGCGAAACTTGTCGCACGAGCTTGTGTTTCCAGTCTGCCACATTCGCGTGCAAATGAATGGAAGTCTATGGGGAGAAAAGTGCAGTGTGACTGCGGTTTATGGGTGTACTTTCCCTAAGCTATCCAAACTATGCCCGGGTGCATTTCCCAGTTCCTAAGTTCCCAAGTGTGAGTGCTCCAAATCACATCCAGGTAGGATTCAGTTGGCCGGCCCTGGCCCGGTTGGAAGAGGTGTGCCAAAGCTCAGTTCACTTGGGCTCTGCAAAGCAGGCCTGAGCTTGAAACTGAAGACACGATGTCACTTATAAGGGACAGTTTCTCATGGATTTATTAATCATTCTAAACTTTTCAATGAATGCAAACTGGCAGTTTATCAAAGATGCAAAATGCTTACTGCATGTCAGCTGCCGCCTTCAGCAAACCTCCTAATGGATGCAGCACGGTGATTTTATGAACATTTTTGAGCGTCAAAAGTGGTGGATCTGTTCAGCAAAAGATTTGACTGTATGTCATTGCATCTCAGATGACTAAAATTAATACTAAACAATATAACTAAAGCAGTCTCCATTGCACTGAGCAAGAGCGCTTCTCTTCAAAACGAAACAGTCACATAATCGATGACATAATCGTGCTCTGGCTCAGAAGATAAAATTGCAATGTGAGTGCAGGTCGAGGGGGAGAGGGGAGGGGGGACAAACGCACCTGGGCACAGTTCAATACAACCGTACCTAGTGTGAGTACACCCTAAGGCACTGTTTACACTCATTTGTGTACTAATAAGTGTTTTGGAAGTGCTGAAGAGGCTGTTTTGGTTTTAAAACTCTGCTGCTCCGTGTCAGTGTGGATGGGTGGAAACAGGATATGGCTGCAGATAGACATCTGATTAGAGCTTTTTCTCAATATTAAGTACACAAGGTTCAGTCTTGCATCCCTTTCTTGTAAGTTCAGACTTCACAAGTTTGATATGGAAAACAAACTCCAGAGGACACGTTAGGTGAATCTTCAAAGGAAAGGGTGTACTTTATAACCTTATTCACATCATCCTGGCTACGCTGTTTCATGTTTTCATTTTATCTCAACAATAAAATGAAACCATGATATAAGGAACTGCCTATCTTCATTTTGATATTAACAACGTAACAGACACCAAAAATGTTCTTGTAGCTACATATTTATATGACCATCATCTTCACTGTATGCAAAATTGAACCTATAACATAACTGCCTCCTTTAATTTTCATTGAAAAATATGAAACATACCCTGTCTCTTTTGCTGAATATCAGTTTTAATAATCAAACACACCATACGTTTATACCAGCCTGATCTCACGAGAAAACGTAAGTATTTTACGTTTTGACAGTTTAGTGGCTAATTCGTACAAATTCGTACGAGTTCAGTTGTACAAAATTGTACGATTTTAAAAAAGAGGCGTGGCACCTAACCCCACCACTAAACCCAACCGTCATTGGCAGATGAGCAAATCGTACTAAATTGTACGAATTAGATCGTACAAATTTGTACGAATTAGCCACTAAATCAAAAAGTTACGAATTGCCGTGAGATTGTGTTGTTTATACAGTATAGGAAATAAAGGTAAGCCATCGCTCAATGTGCAGAATCAGTGTACGTGGTAACATTAATTAATATAACTTACGTTTGCACGCAGCCAAAACACGTTACCTGAGAACAAGTAATAGATTCAAAATACCGAAGAGTCGTTAAATAGAGACAAGAATTAAATATCACGTTTAACAACTATAGTGAGATGAGATCCAGCGAAAGATCCTTCATGAACTGTCTGATGTGTGCTGCTCTCACCTAGGGAGGTGTGCTCGAAGCACCCGCTGACTGCCTGACTGTGTGTCACGTGAAGTGCGTTTTCAGCAGTGTAGTGTGGACGGAGATCTTTTCAGAAACGCTAGTAGGGACGCGGATCATTTTCGTTCTAAAATGCCGTTTTAAAACTAAAACGTATTAGTATAAACAGGGTATATCTAATGATACTCTTAGGCTCTAAATCACTTTGCAGAATCTTTTTCTTCCTCACTGGAGGATTTTCCTCAATCCCACACAAATTACTGATTCACTGGTAACATTCAAAGCACAACTGAATATCTCTTCTGCAAACAATCATCTACATCCAAAAGTAAAAGAAATTTCCTTACTCTCCTTGAACAGTACCTGGTAGCACTTTTTGTGCATATTGCTCCTTTATGATGAGTTGCTTAATGGTCATCTGATTTGTAAGTCACTTTGGACAAAAAGTCCAAAGTTTCTGCTAAATGGAATATACAGTTGAAGTCAGAGTTATTAGCCCGTCTGTTTATTTTTCCCCCAATTTCTGTTTAAAGGAGAAAATATTTTTTAACATAATAAACATAATAACATAATTTAACTAAACATAATAGTTTTAATAACTCATTTCTAATAACGGATTTATTTTTTCTTTACCATGATGACAGTAAATAATATTTGACTAGATATTTTTCAAGACACTTCTATACAGCTTAAAGTGACATTTAAAGGCTTAACTAGGTTAATCAGGTTATTTAGGCAGGTTAGAGTAAATAGGCAAGTTATTGTATAACGATAGTTTGTTCTGTATATATAACTTCAAGGGGCTAATAATTTTGACCTTAAAATGATTTTTAAAAAATTTAAAACTGATTTTATTCTGGCCGAAATAAAACAAAAGTCTTTTTTCAGAAGAAAAAATATTATCAGACATGCTGTGAAAATTTCCTTGGTCTGTTAAACATCCTTTGGTAAATATTTTAAAAAGAAAAAAAATCAAAGGGGGGCTAATAATTCTGACTTCAACTGTAAATGTACTGAGAGTGGGTCTAGAAATTACCTTGCATTGAGGATTCAGTGTAAGTAAAAGTTTATTTAAAGCAGGTTATTCAACCAAGGAAATTGGATGAAGTCCTTCACTTAATCATGAGCTTGTCGACCTTATCTACTGCACATATTCTCACTCATAGTTGCTGGTGGGTTCAGGGTTTGCTTCCATGTTGCCAAAAAAGTAACTGAAGGTCTTCAGCATTTTTGATGAAAGTTTTCTCCATAACCAAATGATTTTCTTCATTTAAATCATTGTCATGTTAATTCAAAACACTGAATCTGGATTATTTACATTCATAGATGCATATATTTTCTCACAGATCACATTTTACAAAATTTTACATTTTACAATGCACAATTTTTTTTGACATAGCTGAAGATATGAGCATGTTTATGAAAAATAGTAGCTTTATTATTTCTAAATTTAGTGTCATGTTCATATTAAGAGGAATAGTTTAAATTGGAGGTTTATATGAGGTATTTATCTCTGCTTCCTGTGTATTACCTGCAGCAGACAGTGCTGCATAGAGATACACTGAGCATGTAGACAGCAGCAGTAGCAGCAAAAAGTATGTATTAATAAATTATTTATATTCCTATTTAGGGTGTTTCCCAGTGATGGGTTGCACCTGGAAGGGCATCTGCTGTGTAAAACATATGCTGGATAAGTTGGCGGTTCATGACCCCTGATTAATAAAAGGACTAAGCTGAAAAGAAAATGAATAAATTTACTATTTACTCTGTTGCTAAGCGTCCTTGTCCACTGCAGTCTTCTATGGGTAACACACTGATTAAACAAGTACCTCATACATCCCTGCTTCAAAACAACTATCACAATAACATTCAAACTGTTTAATTTTACTGTTTAATTTTACTGTTTAATATATGTATATATGATATGGATATGATCAGCTTTATAAACTAGATAAAAATGTCACATTCTGACTAGAAATAATGAACTAAAACCATTTATCATTTTGAAAATAAAAATATTGTTTATTTTAGTAGCAAAGAATGCAATTTAAAAAAGGTCATGACTTGAGTCTAATATGCCTTTGCAAAACTATGAACAACTACGATTTTTTTCCACAGTAACGATTAAATCGTGTTTGATTTGACACTGTATTCTCAAAAAAATATTGTTAATATACTGCGGACATGGTGGCTCAGTGGGTAGCGCTGTCGCCTCACAGCAAGAAGGTCACCGGTTCGAGTCCCAGCTGGACCAGTTGGCATTTCTGTGTGGAGTTTGCATGTTTGCATGAGTCGTGTTGGCATGGGTTTCCTCCAGGTGCTTCAGTTTCCCCCATAGTCCAAAGACATGTGGTGTAGGTGAATTGGGTAAACAAAATTGGCCGTAGTGTATTATTATGGATGTTTCCCAGGTTGCAGGTAGAAAGGCTTGCACTGTGTAAAACATAAGATGGCGGTTGGCGACCCCTGATAAATAAGGGTCTAAGCCAGGAGTGCTTAAACTCGGTCCTGAAGGGCCGGTGTCCTAAATAATTTAGCTCCAACTTCCTTCAGCTTGAGTAGCTGGTTCATGTGTGTTTTATTGGGGTTGGAACTAAAATATGTAGGACACCGGCCCTCCAGGACCGAGTTTGGGCATCCCTAGTCTAAGCTGAAGGAAAATGAATGAATGAATGGATGTTAGTATACTGTAATGGTCAATTGTAATGGAAAATCAGCAGATCTTTCCTAGAATGTAATTCTTTCCATGCATTCGATATGACACTGAAATTGTGACACTAGTAATAAAGCTAAATTAGCTTTAGTCCCTGTTAATTGCCAGCCCTGCCACTAACAAATATTAAAGTACCAATTTGGACATTATAGGTACAACCGGAGCATTCGACAACCAATCATAATCAAGTCAGGTTTTTGGGGGAGGGGGTATTGATCCCTTTAATATATTTGCAATCAACAATTAATCCCAATCAGACAAATGCAAACTCCAGGCCCCACTTTTTACGAATTGTATTGATGTAGTCTAGTCCAGAGTTATCTTTTGGTACACATACTTTGTTGAGGGGCAAAAACATTCCTTCTTTCATTCATTCACAGTGGTGGTTGAATTAATTAAAAACACTAACTGTTTTGTTCTGTTATCTTGGTTATCTCAACATTTATTATACTGTAGGTGATGCATTTGTTTTGCCCCTGTCAACATTAAACTCATTATACCGAAACTTACTGCAATACATTTTTCCTAAAGGGATCATAAATTCTTATCATATTAATATAAATCAGACAACATCTGTTGTCTTGAAAACCAACAGCTGGGTTTAGAGGTATATAATACACAAATTTATGATTTACTCATCATTTACTGACATTGTAAAAGCCAACAGTCAACTTTATCAAATGAAATGAGTGTAGTTAACTCAAAATGTATTGAAAGTTAATTCTCCTCATTTGAAGAGTTTTAAACTGTGTTGAATGAGTTAACTTAACACCTCATTACTTCAACTTAAATGGAGTAAGTTCACAGTAAATATACAGTTCATATATATTAGCTTTTTAACTCAAATGGTTTGTTGCAAACGTTTTTTTCAAGCGGTTTGAGTTGCCTTAATTTATTGGGTTTTACAGTACTCAGTTGGTTTGAGTTCTCTTCATTTATTGGGTTTTACTGTGCTCAAATTGCTTCATTTACTCAAATGGAGTAAGTCCACAGTAATCATGAAGATTAGTTTTTGAACTTAAATGGTTTGTTGCAATCGATTACACTGAACTCACACAAACATTCAGAAGAATGCAGGAGACCGTTAGCCACTGACATCCATAGTAGGAAAACAAATACTATGACTAAGTCTATTGGTTTCTAACATTTTTTTAAAGGTTTCATTTTGTGTTTAAAATAAGAAAGAAAAATTTTGTGAATAAATAATTTTTTATTTTATTTTGGAGTGAAATTTGTGTTTAAAGATAGGAACAAGTTTATAAATACATTACATGTTTTATTTATTTTGCAGTGAATTATCCCTTTAACTGTTAAATGTGTCATGGCCTACTGCTTAAATTAAGAAATAACCAGGGGTGCAGTCATTCTAACACAAATCTGTTATTTAGTCTTCAGATTCAAATTATTCTAACATATCTAAAAATGTCACATTAATGTATTTCTGGATTTATTGTTTCATATTTTAAAAATATATAAATAATACAAATAACATGACCTAATCTATACCACAGTGCAAATAAATTAAAATCAATTAGGTTAAGTAGCCTAAAACTATGGCTGTCTTTCCAGTTAAAAAAAAAAGGTCCAAAACATCTGTAGAGCTGCTCTAAACAAACGTGTAACGAAAACGCTGCCCAATTGCATATATAAAAGACAAACCGAGCTCATCATGAGCACACAATTGCAAAGATATAATGCAATAGCTGACGAGGAGAGACTGCCACGTGGGGAACAGAAAGACGAACCGCCGATGAAAAGATGCATTCATTGGCATGAAACTGCCAGATAACAGTATATATATTCAAAGCACTCATGTGACAAACACTGTTCCAAATATTTGCTGAAGGCACAACAAAAATGAGGTAGGACTATTTCAGTTTGGCGACTTGCTTGACTAAGTTTTTGCGAATCCAGTGATTCTGTTATTATAACCTATAGAAAGGCTATGCACTATTAAAGGTCATATGTCTATTTGTGAATATATATATATATATATATATATATATATATATATATATATATATATATATATATATATATATATATATATATTTTTTTTTTTTTTTTTTTTTTTTTTTTTTTTTTTTTATTCTGGTCTCGCGGCATTAATGTACAATTAGCAACATTAATCTATTATTGAAATATTTTGTTGCATACATGCAGACAAAGAAGAAGAAAAAAGGCCTTTATCTCTATTGGAATCTCTGGTTATGGTATAGTTAAACTATAGTGACCACAAATTAACATTGGTTTTGCTACACTAATCAGATGTTTAATTTTCGTAATGCTGAATGTCAGTACATTTATTAATTAGGTTATTATTATTTTTAAATGTATTAGTAACATTTCTCCTATATAAATGGTCATAAGTAGCCTATTGTATAAGTATTTTGCACTGTAGCATACAATAAGAAAAGTTATTGCTAATATTAAAACCAGGCTCCTCTCTTCTAGCTCGGTTCGGCTTTTCATAGAGAGTTCAATGAGTCGAAAGCTTTGAAAGATTCGGACTGGGTTTGTAAACTTGTTCAGTCGATTCGTTAAAAGGATTCGCTGAGACCTTGAAGCTACATCGCATTTTTGGAATGTGCAGACATCATCAGTGCGTATGATGTCCCCAAAAACGTGTTTAAAATGTCCTCTATGGAGTTTGCTTACTAGAATTTGAGACACGAATGTGGTAAGGAGCATTATTGTACACCTCCCACTTAACACGGCAAGTAGAGGGAGAGAAAGGGAGTTAGAGGAGGGGAGGGTGATTCCCAAATAAACCAACACGCAGCTTCACTCTCGCTGCTTTGAGAAGGTAACAAAGTATCCTCGTAAACTGTATCAAAAAAAGGATGGACGGTAACGGCGGAGGGCAAGAAAAATGTGGTCGATAACACTTTATCCCGAGGGTTTTGACGACTGATGTGGACAGGTAATGTAAAAGCAAACCGGTGGAAATAAGGATTTATCTTTTATGCGTTATACCGGACGGCTGTTTTTACGTTATTTTGTACTGTTCAATCTTAGCGACGAACGAACTCGGTGACGCAAACATCGCATGTTCGATTTTATGAATGTTCTTAAAGGACAATCAAACGCTGTATGCTTGTGAATGAGTTTAGCACGTCTGGACTGTGTTTGTGTGTGGCTGGCTAGCTGAATGAGCGCTTTGCTTTAGGCCCCTGAGCGCATATAATCCCTCATATTTTCCATTATGCATATTTCTGCCATATTTTAAAAACCCAGTTAGCGTTCCAGACTCGGGTTGTGTGGTGTGGTGTGGCTTGTCGAAATGTATCGGTTAGGCTATGTTGTGTTTATCTTGCGAGCAGTCTGCTGGTTTCTGTGTGAAGTAAAGGGGAGGGTAAACCGTTAGCCTGCCTGCGCTCTCAGTCTGAGAAATGCAAACATGAAGTTATCGGGACATCACCTTAACCACAGCCTTGTGTGCATACTAATAGACAGATAAAACATTATCGCACTGTTCTCGTCTGTTGCTGTTGGTGTAAGTCAGTTGTGCTTTGAAGAACGGAATAGATAGATGCAGCGGACGACCGCCATATGGATGTGGAGCATTCCAGTCGGTCAATTTTAAAACCGCCACGTTACATTAAACTAATAGGCTGATTTAAAGATGTACACTGGCTACAAGTGAAAGGAACCGGCAATTAAGTAACATTTGAAACCGTTTAGATGTCTCAGTTTTGGCTAGGTATCAGACCAAGTGAATACTTGTAAATTAATTTGTTCTGCCATGTTAAAGGGATGGTTTACCTCCACATTTGTTGTATTTTCTCTCAGGTCATGAGATTTCGATGTCTTCTTTTTTGTTGAACAATATAAAAGATTTTTAGCCAAACTGGTTTTGGTGAATCATACCAAGCAAGTCAATGTTTATCAGCATCTTGTGAGTCGAAAGACAAACAAACAAACATGCAGTCAAAACAAAATGAATTCGCATGGCATTTTATAAAGCAAAACTATTCGTATGTTCAAGAAACTAAAGACTTTAAAGCATGACTGAAACAAGCGTCCTGTTGTGTTTACCCACTGTAATGGAACAGTCGGCATATATGAGAATTTGAGCCCAAATGTGCTTCATTATGTGACAGGAAGTTCTCAGAGTCCATAGCCTACTGTTTGCCAATGCTGTGGTTTCAAGTCATTCTGCAAGTAATGTTCAATTCCTTGCACAGGGTGGTTGTTATGCTTCATAACACTTCTGTAGTCAGTAACCACAGGTAATAATTTAGTTTATCCTATGTATGGTAAAATATATTTATTTTGACTCTCAAAGTCCTGTTTGCGGCTCACTTGCAGTTTGTGAATCATTAAGGATTACAGTTTCAGCTAAAAATGTTCATTAATGTTCTACTGAAGAAAAAGTCTAAGCTGATAAATGAATGAGTGTTACTATGTGACACTATCTTGTTGTCAGATTTTTGTTGAATATGTTCATGGTTAAATGTGTTAATTTGCCTGTCGTTACTCTGCTGGGACGTCTCGAGGAACTGTCTAATTTGCTGCAATATATTTATTTGTATGCTTTCTTTGTGGTTGTGCATTTTTGTATTATACAGGTAAACATGATCTTTGTATATGTACAGTGCTCAGCATATATAAGTACACCCCTCACAAATCTATCTTTTAAATTCATATTTTTTTTAAATAAGAAGCTATACAATATTATATTTGTGCATATACATTAGATTAGTCACTACTGAAGCCAAATCTGGAGAGTATCTACAAAATAACTTATGATAATGGTCCAAAAACTAGTACACCCAAATTTATATGTGATAGAAAAATATTAAATACAACATTTTAAAAAGAGGAAAAATCAAGAGAAGCAAAAAAAAATGAAAAATGTTGAAATTTTGTAGGTTTTATTTTGCAAAATTTTGTTTGAATTTAATTGTATTATCTTTCAATTTCTAAATATGTTTGGTGACAGAAATATAATTTTAATAAATATATCTGTTTAATAAATATGTTTTGTCTAAATGCACCAAAATACATTGCCTATATTCACTGAGAAATGGATAAAAATATTCATTTTCAAAATGGGTTGTACTCAATTAACTGAGCACTGTACGTGCTTCGTTCACATGACGACAACATTTTTGGTTGCTGCATACCCCCCCCCCCCCCACCCAATTTACGAGTTCACACTTGCATATAATTAGATATATAGTTATGCGTATTTGACATGTTTTCGAAGGATCATGTGAGTGGAGTAATTATGTAAAAAAATCAGCTTTGAAATCACAGGAATAAATCAAATTTAAAATATATTCAAATAGAAATGGCTATTTTAAATGGAGAAAATAGTACTTTGGATCAAACAGATGCAGGCTTGTTCAGCAGAAGAACATTTTTATTATTTCACACTGTTCTAAAACTTTTGACCCGTAGTGTAAATTACCCCCTAGGGTATCCGTGCGGTCTTAAAAAGTCTTAATGTCTTATCTGGCCATTACACTCATACATTCACCAACAATCCATCTCAATTAAACTTTTAACTTTGTATTTAAAAATATAACTTAATTGCTTTCTTTACAGTAACTTTGTTTAAAAGTTCTCTATTTAGTTTCTGCTAATGGTACTGACCTGATCTATATTTTTTATTATTAAATTATTATTATTGTAAATGACAGCTATGTTTTGTTCTAGTCTTGGTAAGGGTTATAGGGTTTGTGAATGGATATATTTGAAAATTAATTGAAAAATATTCAAACTAAATTAATATTATTATGGTATTAAATTTTAATCATTTTTGATAGGGCAAGTGAAAATCTTTTCTAAATGGGATATTCGAAAAAAAATAAAATCCTTACCATTTACCCCTGTATAAGTCTAAAATTTCATTCATAATGGTCTTAATGTTTTAAAGTCTTAAATTTAACTGGGTGAAAGCTGTAGAAACACTGCCCCTTAATTAATTAGCTTAATTACTAAAATCAGTCAGGCCTTGTGGTAGGAAAATTATCTTATTATAAAATTGTAAGGTGCTCCTCTTAAACTTTGATAATAAAACATTATTTGTTTCCATTCACTAGATTGGTTTAGTCAGTTTAAAGTAATGTTGAGAAGAACTAGGTGTGAGGTTTAAAGTCTTAATATTATATCATGATATATGAAAAATAAATGATAATTATTATATATATGTTGATGAATATTTATATATGAAATGGAAAAAAAAAACATTTAATTGATAATTGCAGCTGGCAGGCAGCAGCAGGGTGATTGGACAATATAATAGCCTACTAACAATAAATGAGACGTTCAAAAATATTGGTAAAACTAAATTTATATGCATAAATATTTATTCAAACAAATTAATTAAATTAAAATCATCTTTATTTCTATAGCTCTTTTACAGTGTAGATTGTCAAAGCAGCTTAACATAGTTCTAGTAAATTGAAACCGTGTCCGTTTAGTTTAGTTCAGTTCAGTGTGGTTTAGTTTTTACTGCTGAAAGTCCAAACACTGAAGAGCAAATCCATCGATGCGTAGCTCCACAAGTCCCAAACCAAGCAAGCCAGTGGCGAGAAATAAAACTTCATCAATTGACGAAAGCGAAGGGAAAAAAACCTTGAGAGAAACCAGGCTCAGTTGGACACGATCATTTCTCTTCTCTCCAAGACCGAATGATTAGATGAATGACGAGTTAATACCGTTATGCTTTGATATTTCACACACATAATTATAATGTCTTCCTGAAGGTTAAAGAACATTCATAATTAATGAACAAATTAATATTCTTTAACAGATGTGTAATTCCATGAATTTTTATGTTCAATGTACTTGAATTCAAACATATTAATCACCATGAAGTTCTCATGTTGATCCATCTTTCATTCTGAAGTACACTGACAATGAAACCGAACGGAAAACAACGCCTTATATTAGTCAGATACTAGAATTTGTTACCAATTGATAGAGCATTTTAAAGCCGTGCTTCGTCAGTCGTATGTCAGCTGCTAGACAAACCAGCTGATCTTTGCGGGTTTGAAACGCTCCAGTATCCCTGTGTCTGTAGTTACACTCAAGCCCCGTATACACTAGTACGTTTTAGTTTTAAAACGGCATTTTAGAGTGGAAATGATCGGCGTCCACACTGGCAATTCACCCAGTGTTTTTGAACAACTCTGCGTCTATATTACACCGCTGAAAACTCGCATAACATGACCACACACACGTCCACACTGCCATGCACTGCAGCATATCTACCCAGATGAGAGACTGATCTATTCATCACAGATCAACCGCTGGGTCTAATCTCACTATATTTGTTAAACTTGATATTTAATTCATCTTGTTGTCTATATCTAACAACACATTCCTCGACTTTGGTCTTTTGAATCTATTACTTGTTCTCAGGTAACGTGTTTTGGCTCAAATAAATAATGTAACCGCGTACACTGATTCTGCACATTTGACTGGTTGCTTGCATTTATTTCCTATATTGTATAAACTTATTATAACTTGTACTTTTATAATGGCCATTATTGGTTATTAAAACTGATATTCAGCCAAAGAGAGGGTATGTTTCGTAATTTCTATGAAAATGAAAGGAGCCAGTAATGTAATAGGCTCCGTTTTGTTTTAAATATGCATACAGTGAAGATGATGGGCATATAAATATGTAGGTACATGACGCCTCAACATTTTTGGGGTCTGTTAAGTTGCTAATATCAAAATAAAAATAGGCAGTTCCTCATATCGTGTTTTCATTTTATTGTTAAGATGGTGAAACAACGTAGCCACGGTGATGTGAATGAGGTTAAAAAGTACACTGTTTCCTTCGAAGATTTACCCGACATGTCCTCTGGAGTTTGTTTCATAAATCAAACTTGCGAAGTCTTAACTTACAAGGATTGGATGCAGGACTGACTTGTGTGTAGGCTACTTAATATTGAGGAACAAGCCCCAATCAGAAGCATTTTCAGATGTCTCCGTTTTCCCCCATCCACACTAACATGGAGCAGCAGCGTTTTAGAATGAAAACAGCCTCTTCAGCGTTTTCAAAGCTCCATTTTCGGCGCTCAAACTCGTAGCGTAGTGTGGATGAATGGCGTAACCGTAGCAAAACTTATGCGTTTTAAAACTAAAACGTAGTGTAAACAGGGCCACAGTAAACAGTGAGTTCAGTCAACTGATGACTTTCAAGGTCAGTCACAGTCATTTCTGTTGAGCATGTGAACCCATTGGCAAATCAGTGGTGTTTAAGAACGTGCTCAACAGCGCTCAAATGTCAGCGGGAAATGGACATGTTTAAAATTTCCGTATCGATTGGTACCTAATTACAGTATAGATTTTTGATGTGCTTGGGACACCTGGTGGTCAAAACCTTTTTGCTTTAGTAACTTTACAACCAAATGTAGCGGCGCATCTTTTACAGACTGCGCATTCTGCTTAAACATCAGTGCAGAGCCACCGACAACAGCAAATCACATTGTCATTTCTTTAAAGGTACTGTTTACTAACAAGGTGATCGTGTCAAATACTGGCCTCAAATGTGTAACATGATGGTTTTGGCCATTTTTACAGGTGTAAAGACGGCTTATTTTTGAAAAATTTGTTGTGTGCACATTTAACTTAAAATGCAAGCGTTTCTGACTGTTTTCACTAGACCGTTTTTTATTTAAACGAAGCCCAAGTGGCTGACATGCTTCTTTTGCTCTTGGAGTAGGAGGTGTTTTGCTCAGACTTGAAGAGGGTTGTGTGCGCTAGGCTCCATCTCCCTCACCTGCTGAGGTGCTTTTTCTTGAGCTTTTGTTTTTGCCAACTGTGGGGCTGAAAGGGCTGCCAGAGGTGGTCGAAAAAGTATTCTATCAGATTTGCTCTAGTGTAGAACCAACTGTGGATGAATGCATTCAAACAGCCGTGCAACACAGTCTGCTCTAATAATTACTAACCGGATGGGCTGTTAGTACGTGCTGGCTACTTGGATTTAAACCTGGTTGACGGTTTAAACCATTACCATCCATTATAAATAAAACCATCCATTATATATATATATATATATATATATATATATATATATATATATATATATATATATATATATATATATATATATATATATTATATATAATGGATGCATGCATGCATGTTTAAAATGTAAAACTTTAAAAATTGTATAATTTAAAAATGTAAAAATGTAAAATTAAGCTCATCTGATGTAAAGAATAATATTTTACAGGAAGATTTTATTACTTATTATTAGTTAATGTGTTTACTTGCATGAACTAATAATCTTTTATTAATCATAGCTCAACATTTACTAATGTATTATTAAAATTCTAATTCATTTATTTAGTAAAAATATACTAACATGATTGACTTGTTTTTCTGTTATTGATTAATTAAATTGCTTTACTATTGATCAATTGCTTTAATGCAATCATTCCGTCTACCCCTTTGAAAGCGTCTCTTGCATATTTAGCCAATCATCAGTTATGTGGTTGTCCCTCTCCTACACATCCACACACACCAATCATCATCAGTTATGTGCTCCACCTCCTCCCCCAGAACACACACACACCAGAGCAGGCCAAGGGAGACTAATAGATAGATAGCCTACCCAGTTCGGTGAGCTCAATTGAAAATTATATGTCAACAATGCTGCATTTTATTGTCCGTAACGTTATTAGCATTGTAACATGAGGAATTATAATGTATTTGATTACTTATTACAGAGAACGTAATTCCATTAGTAAGTGTGTTTATTTGCCGTTACTCTGATGCTGTAAATGCACCATAAATTATCGATGTGTCATTGATAATGTAATATGCCATTTTCTTCTTCTTGATGGGTTTATTGACAGTTGACAATTACCACCACCAATTGGGGATCTTAATGCAAAAGAACATTCTCCATTAACTATTTCATGCGTGAGTTTTAAATACTCCAGCTGACCCTCCCGCATGATTTTTTTTTTCTTTTGACCGTTACTTAGATTCCATTGCATTCTAAAGGCAGCGCTTCAAGTTTATCACGTGACCCACCAGCTCCAGTGATCTATATATGTATCATATTTTGTGTCTTATTGCCCGTTTCTGTAAATATCAACAAATGTTCTGATTATATTGTGAAAATACTGATACTCCGATTCTCAAATATTTAATTGAACATATAGTTTGTGTTTTAAGCGCCTTAATAATGATCATATTATTTGTTACATGACGAGTAATAGGCACCGCCGTTGTCGCTAGAAGGGATACAGCTGCGATCGGACTGTAACGAGAAGTATTTATATTATTTATTAAATTAGTAAGGCATTAATTGTACTGAGTTTCCTCAGCTGTATCCTATCTGGACTTCACCATCTCCTGCAGCATGATTCTGACGGTAAGCATAAGATTCTGACTGTATGATAACCTTGGATAAAAAAAATCACAGTATCACGGTATTGTGATTACTGCTCTTAATTTCTTTTTAAATGTCTGAGTAAAAAAAAAACTTTTTTCCCCTTTGAAAACAATATATTTTATTTTTTGAAAGATTTATAATAGTTTGGAGCAGTAAACAAGTCAGGCTAAATAAATGAAATGAATCATTGACTTCTGCTGTCTTCATTAGCTTCAAAAACACAGATTTCTTTACAATTTAAAACAGCATGTTTAGATTTTTTTTTTTCTGCTGGAGATACTGTTGTCCTAAAAAAATGTAAATAAAAATAAAATCTAACACATACCTTGGGAACGGTAGTACAGATAATGTTGGCAGTTTTAAAAGCTTGACTTTTCCAAACCGCGGTATACCTTGAAAACGGTTATTGTCCCATGCCTAGTCAATGTAGCATAACTTTTGTGACACTAAAACAAATAATATTTTTACATTACTGTCAGGGTTGGGTTTAGGGTTGAAGTAGGGGTAGACAATAATAAAATACAATTAACGCATAATTTAATAAATAATATTATACTTCAATTCAATTCAATTCACCTTTATTTGTATAGCGCTTATACAATGTAGATTGTGTCAAAGCAGCTTCACATAAAAGGTCACAGTAAATAGGAACAGTGTAGTTCAGTTTGTAGTGTTTAAGTTCAGTTCAGTTTAGCTCAGTTCAGTGTGGTTTAATAATCACTACTGAGAGTCCAAATATTGAAGAGCAAATCCAACGATGCGCAGCTCTACAGATCCTGAACCATGCAAGCCAGTGGCGATAGCGGAGAGGGAAAAAAAAACTTCACTAAAGGCGGAAGTGAAGAAAAAAAACCTTGAGAGAAACCAGGCTCAGTTGGGCACGACCATTTTAATTTCTCCGCTGGCCAAACGTTTGTGCAGAGCTGTAGTCTCAGTGGCGGAGGCTGGAAGCTGGCCTCAGCGAAGACTCGTCTGTCTCTGTAGCGTCACAGGAATCAGTCTCATGTTCTCCACTCCTCCATGACCATCACAGTAGCTGCTCAGGATTCGGCCAGGTCCAGGATATAAAAAACCTTGGGATCATCTCATCATTGGTCTTGGATCGAGTCAGTGACTCTGCATAGTCTGAGGGCCTCGGGAAGAGTATCCCCAGGTGGAAATGGAGAATAAAGAAAATAATTAGCGTAGCTGATGTTCACAGTGTATATCAACAAGATGCATAACCTGTGTGGGAGCCCCCAAGTGGTGCACTAAGTGTATGCTTTACTGAACAGATAGGTCTTTAATCTAGTTTTGAATTGGGAGAGTGTGTCTGAGCCTCGGACGTTATCAGGAAGGCTATTCCAGAGTTTAGGAGCTATAAATGAGAAGGCTCGACCTCCTTTACTCGACTTTGCTATTCTAGGTACTACCAGGAGCCCTGACTTTTGAGACCTTAAAGAGCGAGTTGGATTGTAGCGAGACAGAAGATTGGTTAGATAAACAGGAGCTAGATTATTTAAAGCTTTATAGGTAAGAAGCAATATTTTAAATTCAATACAAAACTTAACAGGCAGCCAGTGTAAGGAGGATAAAATTGGGGTGATGTGATCAAATTTTCTAGACCTGGTAAGAACTCTGGCAGCTGCATTTTGTACTAGCTGAAGTTTGTTAATAGAGGATGCTGGGCAGCCAGCAAACAGTGCATTACAGTAGTCCAGCCTAGAAGTCATAAAAGCATGGACTAGCTTTTCTGCATCTGAGATGGATAGCATACTTCGTAACTTAGCGATATTTCTCAGATGAAAGAAAGCAGTTTTTGTGACATGGGATATATGATTTTTAAAAGTTAAATTACTGTCTAATATGACACCCAGATCTTTTATAGTAGAGCTAACGCTAACTTTGTATCCCTCTAATTGTAGGTCGAGTTGTGAGATCTGCTGTGTACAGGATTTAGGCCCAATAAGTAATAATTCTGTTTTGTCTGAGTTTAAGAGAAGATAATTGTTGGTCATCCAGTCTTTAACATCTTTAATACACTCAGTTAGCTTGGACAGATTAGACGTCTCGTCAGGTTTAGTTGAAATATATAATTGAGTATCATCTGCATAGCAGTGAAAGCTGATCCCATGTCTTCTAATAATGTCTCCCAGGGGTAGCATGTATATTGTAAACAGCAAAGGGCCTAAAACTGATCCTTGAGGCACCCCGTATTTTACTGGGCTGATTTGTGAAGGCTGTCCATTAATATTCACAAACTGGTAACGGTCAGATAAGTATGACTTAAACCATTGTAGGGCATGTCCCTGGACACCTGTAGACTTTAAGCGATTAATAAGGATACCATGGTCAATGGTGTCAAATGCCGCACTAAGATCGAGTAGAACTAATAGCGAGATGCACCCTTGGTCAGCAGCTAAGAGTAAATCGTTGGTTATTTTCACTAATGCAGTTTCTGTACTGTGATGGGCTCTGAAACCTGACTGAAACACTTCAAAAACATTGTTGGTCTGCAGAAAGGAGCATAATTGAGCAGAAACAACTTTTTCTAGTATTTTAGATATAAATGGAAGATTTGAAATAGGCCTATAATTAGCTAAGTTGCTGGGTTCCAGTTGTGGTTTCTTAATAATAGGTTTAATAACAGCTAACTTGTAAGGATTTGGAACATGGCCTAAGGATAAAGAAGAGTTGATAATGTTAAGAAGAGGTTCTCCTATAACAGGTAGCAATTCTTTCAGTAACTTTGTTGGAATTGGGTCCAATATACACGTAGCTGATTTAGAGCTATTTATAATTTTGTCTAGCTCTTCCTGTTCTATGATTTTAAAGCACTGTAGGTTATTTAGATTCAGAGACGTGTTTACTGGATCTGAAGTATAAGGCGGTGCAGAAAGTTTAATATCTCCTATTTTCTGTCTAAAGCCTTCTATTTTATCACTGAAAAAATTCATGAAGTCATCACTACTAATTTGCGGTGGAACGTTTTGTTCCAAAGATGACCGATTATTTGTTAATTTAGCAATGGTGTTAAATAAGAATCTAGGATTGTTATGATTATTTTCTATCAGTTTGCGGAGGTGCTCAGCCCTGGCAGATTTTAAAGCCCTCCTATAGCTGGACATACTGTCTTTGTATGCAATTCTAAAAACTTCTAAATTAGTTTTTTTCCATTTACGTTCCAGGGCACGGGTTGCTGTTTTGAGAGCGCGGGTTTGACTATTATACCACGGTGTAGATTTATTCTCTCTAGCCTTTTTTAGTTTGATGGGTGCCACAGTATTTAAAGTGCTAGTAAAGATGGCATCCATACTGCTGGTTACTACATCAAGGTCATTTGCGTTTGCGGGTGCATTTCGAAGTAGAGAAAGATCAGGTAAGTTATTTATAAATTCATCTTTAGTGGACGAAACAATAGTTCTACTAGGACGATATATCGGAGCGGATCTGCTAATTTCAGGTAAACACAGCTTATATAGTAAGAGGTAGTGGTCTGTAATATCATCACTTTGTGGTATAATGTCTACATCAATGACCTCAATTCCATAAGACAGAATTAGATCTAGTGTATGCTTTAGGCGATGGGTTGGACCAATAACATTTTGCTTTATTCCTAGTGAGACCAGCAAGTCCGTAAACGCGAGCCCTAATGTGTCGTTAGCGTCATCTATGTGGATGTTAAAGTCTCCTACAATTAGTATTTTATCAGTTTTAACTAGTAAGTCAGAGATAAAATCAGAAAACTCTTTTAGAAAATTGACATAGGGTCCTGGGGGTCTATATATGGTGATTAGAGCGAGAGATAACAAAGGTTTTTGCATAGTGTTTGGAAGGACAACATTAAGCGCTAGTACTTCAAAGGAGCTAAATATAAGTCCGTTTCTCTGATTAACATTAAGAATATCACTAAAGATTGACGCGACTCCACCACCACGACCAGTTTGACGAGCCTCATGTTTATATAAGAATCCTGGAGGAGTTGCCTCATTTAAACTAATATAGTCATTTTGTTTCAGCCAGGTTTCAGTGAGACAGAGTGCATTAAGATTGTTATCTGTTATTATTTCATTTATGATAAGTGCTTTAGGTGCTAGTGACCTGATGTTTAGGAGACCAAGCTTCATGAAATTTGTATTTTCACTTTTTAGTGTTTTTTCTGGTTTAATTCTTAATAGATTATTTCTGGAGCACACAGTACGTTTGTTTCTTGATCTAATAATACGAGGAACAGACACAGTCTCTATGTGGTTAGCTAGGTATGCAATACTGATATTTATTTATACTTCTTGTGAGTATCCTCACCTATGTCCAATCTGGACTTCATCGTCTACTGCAGCTTGGTGAGGTCTAGATGGGATACAGCTGAGGATACTTGCATCACTATAGATTAACTTTTGTGACACTGTAAAACAAATAATATTTTTACATAACTGTAAGGGTTGGGTTTAGGGTTGAAGTAGGGGTAGATGCTAATAAAATACATTTAATGCGTAATTTAATAAATAATATTAATACTTCTCGTTAACTTCCGTTTGCAGCTTTATCTCTTCTAGCAAACGCAGGAGAGATTCGAGCTGCTGAATGTATGTCATGTTTATTCCTTATTTTCTGGCGAAATACATGAAGGTAAGCAACTGTTTATATGGGAGAGGAATAGATAAAATGTTCTAGTTACATAAACAGTGTGTATCTTTCGTGAACAAAGCACATCGTCTAGTTAAATAATTATTATTATATTATTATTATTTGTAATTATTATTACAAATAATTATTATTGCCGTCTCTATAGACATCCGCGTGTATTTTACAAACCTTAAATGATTTGTTTTGCTTGCGGTTATGTGTATTTGAATGTCTGAAACCTAAAATAAATTTGTTTTAAAATAAGTTTTTTATTTTTTTGAAAGTGCGGATAAATTGTAATTTATGACCAGTGTTGCGCACCTCTTTCTGTGCCTCAGCGTGCTTCGTCAGATTTGAATTTTAGCAGTTAATGACTTGCACTCTTAACATTCTAATCACACCGGTGTTATTGTATGTTTCAGGAAACAGCCAAGCATGATCACACTGGTGTGATCGTACATGTGATAGGGTAAAGAAGAGAAAGATGAACATTGCTTTTTTTTAATCATCTAAAAATGTACATAGGTGTTATTGTTGGCAGTATGATTTGACACATGATCCCCAAGGAACACTTTGCTCTTCCAATATTTGTAAAAAGCACTGGTTGGAAGTATGTTTTTGTTACTATTTCCACCACCAGTTAAGAGGGGACCATAAGCAGTCAAGCACCAGAAAGTAAGAGTTTACTGCTCACTATTTTGCAAGTCATCAGAAGTCATATGATGATATAAGTCAGTAGAATGTTATTTACTGAAAATACTCCCACTGCTGTCATATGTGAAACTGTACACAAACACAAATGATACCTGAGCTGTTAATCGAGGAAAGCTATCATGGTTTCAGGAGACAAAGAGATGTTGTGAGTCGCAGGAACTACTTTTATGTCTCATTTGACAGCCGCTGGTCACAATTGACTTTCATTGTATAGGAAAAGAAGCAGTGTGTGAACTCTGCTAAGCCTATCCCTTTACAAAGAAAAAAGCAATTAAGTCCGTTTCAGAACAAAATGAAAAAATGATGACAGAATTTCAGTTATTTACTACGAGCATGAATAGACCGCTGTTTAAATATGAATTCACAAATGTGCATGTGTTCAGTCAATGAGTTGTGTGGTTTCATTTACTGCACTTACTCAAGCACGAGTGATGCTTGTGGGTTTTTTCAGCATCTGCAGTCTCATGAAGACATGAACTCATAAACCTAATCTTTTCACTTCACAAACATTAAATACTAAGACGGAATTATGGCAGTGATAAGCAGCTATTGTATTATAGAGCACACTTATGCGGACTTATAACCCTAGAGTAAACTCTAGAGATGGTTGTGTGTGAAAATCCCAGTTGATCAGCAGTTTCTGAAATACTCAGACCAGCCCGTCTGGCACCAACAACCATGCCACGTTCAAAGTCACTTAAATTACCTTTCTTCTCCATTCTGATACACTGTTTGAACAGCAGCAGATTGTCTTGACCATGTCTACATGCCTAAATGCATTGAGTTGCTGCCATGTGATTGGCTCATTAGAAGTTTGCTTTAACGAGCAGTTGAACAGGTGTACCTATTAAAGTGGCCGGTGAGTGCAAGTAAAAACATTTTATGAAATTAAGTAAAATAAATAACAAACTTATTCGGTCATCAATTAAAACATTTCCTGGGCCATAATTGTCAACATGTAGTGTTAATATATTTTATAAACAAAATATAAAATTGTTACATTAGTTTTGTTGCGTTTCTTGATTGTTATTTATTTAAAATGAGGATTTCAGAAAAATGTAAATGGAAGAAGGGACACTGTATTGGTTATTTTTTTTAATCATCTATAAGTATTCGGTGTCTGTTTTACTATAACTTGTTTGTAATATGCCATCAGCTCAGATCAAATTGAGAGTTGGGGTAAAGCAACGTTATTGTTGTAATTTTTACTTTTGGTTTAATATTTATATTACCCAAAAAGTGTGATATTTCTTTCCTTTCTCCTAAAATGTTCGCTCTATTGTTTACATTTCACATCCATCTTTTTTTATTATTATATCTTTTTGGAGCAGTAAGAGCATGTTTAATTCATCATGTGCTATCTTGTTATTATGTAATAATATTTGTAGAGAGGCATCAAATAACGTGGTAATCAGATTTACGCAGATAGACACTATATATCAAAGACAAAGTAGTTTTGCTGTTGTCAAGGCTGTTTTTAATGGTGAGGCAGTTTATGTAACACACTTATTTGGTCTGTCTTGTAGCTTTTTTCTTTGCTCTTTAATGTTATAGAAATAATATTTCTTGATATTTAGCTAGTAGTAAAAGTTCATTTAGACTTGAGTGTGTTGTGCTTTCCATGTCAGCACATAAATGTTCAGATTTGCTGTGGATAGTTAGCTGTGGAACTAATGTTAATCAGATTCACTCTTGTGAACGCATAAAAATCGCCATCCTAATTTACTCGAGTGCACGCCTCAAATTCTCGCGCCCCCTAGTGGGGCGCTCCCCACAGGTTGAAAACCCTTGCATTAGGCTGCTACTTAAATAAATGTAAATGACATGTAACCAAATACTTTGGATCATTTCATTTTTAAACATGCATGATAAAAAATATAGTTAACTTTTATTTATTTTTTTTAGATGTTTTCAGCAAAAACAGAACTTAATATTGTGAAATATTGCAACTTTAAATAACCGGTTACAACTTTAACATGTTTTAAAATGTAAGTTTATATCTTCCTGACCCCAAACTTTTAAACGAAGGCATACGTGGTCAAATAAAAATTTACAAAAGTAATTTTATATACACTAAAAGCATGCTAATTGCATGTAAAGTGTAATGTTTCCAATAACATTTGTAATCATAAAAAGTCAAAATTTGTGTAAATTGATGTTTTATCATTCAGCATAACACATAATATTAAAAAGTGAAACAGTATTTTTATTCTCACAAGTACCTTTTAAAAGTATGTCAACGATTATGTGATCATCCTAAATGTTCTAATATTGTAAACATAGTAACAACAGATGGTTACGGAATGGAAGTTGCATACTTCCATACTGTATATGCTAAAAACAGTATATGTCAGAATTTATAGAATTCGAAAAACAGTATGCGAGAAGTACCCTTATGACCTACTACATCTGAGATTCTGAAGTGCGCATCCCATGGACACTATGTTATCCCATGGTGCACAAGAGAAAATGGCTTATGTAGTACATCCGAGTTCCATTCATACTACTCCCATTCATACTGTATAAAACAGACTTTTCTGATGGTCGAGTACATTTAAATTCAAATGCAGTAACTACTGAGTAATAGTTAGTTATTTCTAAGTTAAAAGTTTAATAATTGATCCTTTAATAGTCCATCAAATGATTCTTGTTTTTAATATACTGCACCAGACAAGATTTTTTTGATATTTAAACTTGTTATAGCCTACTTAATGTCATGTTGTAAGTCATAATGATTGAACAAAAAGTATGATCATCATTATTGTTTTTGCTCATAACAAAAGAAACAGGAAGCATTTGCATTTATGTATAAAATTAAAAGTCTTATTGGCTTGTTTCTTTATTGTTTTGATTCTTGAAAACCTTTTTGTCTCTGTCTCATATTTGTATCAACTTTATTTATCGTCTGGCAAACTGACTGCTTGCTTAAGGCTGTTTGAGAATTCCCATTCCTGTTCTGGAATTGATGGACTTGATTCCAAAAATGTATTCCTCTCTGTTGCAATTTTTATGACAACAAACATCATTTGTCTGTGTCTATATAATGTGTGCACTAAGTACAAAACTTAAGTGTAGGAAACTTGTCTGAGGCATCAGTGTTTGTGTGTTGTTTGCTATTAAACATGCGGGATCAGAATGAACCAGTGAACGCAAACACCATTAACTTTAATGAAAGTTCACAAACTGCAATACACTTTCACATAGTCTATGGGCTTTATTTGGAAATTTCAGCAATTACATGTACTGTAGCTGTTAGAAATTATATGGTATTGGGCCCACGGTTCATTCGGTTCAGTTTGCTGTGGTTTCAGGGGTCTTGTGCTGTGGCACCAGCAATGTAAGGAAACGCTAGATTCATTCATGACTTAATAATAGCAATAATTAAACTTAAAGTTTATTAACTTAATAATGTTTCTGTTTAGTGCAGTCAGCTGATCTGGGTAAACTAAACTAGATCGCGCTGGTCTTCTGAAAGTAATTCCCAACTTAATCTTGATGGTAAATCTCCTCCCAAAAGGACAGCAACCTCTTTGTTTTCAAGGTTGTGAGCGATTATGTAGTTGCTGTCATGTGATGTGCGTTTGATGGGATGGACTGTACCTCGCGTTCGGTTCTTACAAATTACGAAACACGAGAACATTTGTTTTCAAGTGTAGTTGGTTAAATTTAAAGTACAGATTTCAAGCTTTATGTGGATTTATTTCTCATGTTTGTGAAGCAAGTATTTGCTGAGATTCCAGCGTGTTTGCTGACCCCCCCCAGAGTTTGCAAAACAACTGCAGAAGCCCCTCCCCTAAAGAATTGTCAGTTTATATTGATCAATGATAGGCTCTTATACCTGAAGGCGGAGCTTCATTTGCCATATTGACCATTACACTTTTCTCCATTCAAATGTATATGAATGACGTGTGTGTATTCTTTAGTCTCTGGTGCTCTTTGATTAATAGTGGCATAAATAGTTGCTGTCCCTTTAAGAAGTCATGCATGAATCAACTTTCACTTTCAAATGCAGTTTACACGAATACTGACCCAGATGACATTTCTACACACATTTCTACTCTCTATTTGGTGAGAAAATAGCAACTTGTGCATTCTCTGAGAGATGAGTGGAGTTTATTTGATGGGTCACCACTATGGCTAAAGAGAATTACTAAAGTTACTATGGCAGAGGAGGTGATGACGAATTATTTTTGTTTTTGTTTTGTTTAAACAGTCCCACTGCATGTATTTATTAACAAAATAAAATACAAAGAAACATCTCTTTTGAGTAGTGACCAACAATGCTCGACCAGTGACGTTAATGTGCTTCTTATCTGCTTTCTCACCAATGTGGAGATGCATGTAATATTGAGGCTACTGGTGGGAAGGGTGTACCTCGGTTCGCTATGAGAGTATCGCTGTTAAGCCCCTATTATGCATTAAAAAGGATCATATTTTGGTTTTGGTTTAGTTTTCTGACATGATTGCATGGTCAAAAAGCATTTATTGTCTTATAATATGCATTTATTTTTACCTATTTATCCCAATGACTTCCATATGATTAGTTTGAGATTCATTTGTTTCCAATCCCATACTTAACGCGATGCTAATCTACGCTGATTGGTCCGATGACCCAAACTATTGCGATTTGTCGACTGTGTTCAGTGCGAGACAGAGAGAACCACCCACCATGGTTTATCAACATTGTTGAAGTAGTTAGAGTGCAGAGTGTGTGTGAGCCCAATGCAGGAGTGCATTAAAGCAATGCAGTTTAACATCCAGCTTATTGCACTATTCCTAACCATAACACACATTCAGTATTAATCCACACAGTGGCAAAAGCTGAACTATTTTGAAACCTGACCACCGCACGTGTACGAACAGCTGACGGTGACCATAGCAACGACAAACGGCAGTGGATCGCGAGCTCACAAATGCATTTAAATCCGTAATCAAAGCGGCACGCTTTTAACATGGTTTTAGATGCAATATGAGAATATAAAGAGTTAACCAGAGACAGTGCAAGCCGCATGGAGCGTTTACAAGTAACAAAATACAATTAAATATATAATTTGCAAGCTAGAGAAAACAAGGAGGCAACCATTTTAATCGCACTTAAGTTACTTACACTTGTGAAATAGTGGAAGAAGCTCATCCCTGAACTGTGTACTGTAAAGTACCTGTCAAGCTCTGACAAAGTCCCATACATCAATAGTCTTTTCTGGTCCTTCCTTTAATAAATATCTGATGAATGCACCATTGTAAGCGTGTAGATTGCTGAAGCACTCATCAGAAAAATGACAGGAACACAGCACAAGGCTGAGGCTATAATGCTGAGGTATTTTTGCATAAAAAATTATCTTCAATCACTGACTCTTCACAGCCTCATCTTTGGGTAGGGAAAGTAACACTAACTTTCCCTCACACGTCAGAGCACAGCGTCTTCGCGACATGATTCAACCAGGATTTGCTACAGTGTTCATCTTCATCTTTTTCTTTCCACAGTGTTTGTGAGAGGGGCCGGGGGTTTCAATTTTCCTGGGTCTGTGTGCGCAACAACTGTGGGCGGGGCTTGAATTCTGTATCAACGCCATGCTGACATGGTTAAAGACTCGTTACCCCCACGATTCATTCGAACCACTCTTGAGTCGACTCTTTTATAGATGAAAGGGGCACTTTAAGACTAGGCGATTATGGCCTTTTAAAAAAATCGCCAATCTTTTCACCAAAAAAACGATTTACGAATTAAATCGATTTTTTTTTTCTCCCCACAAAAAATGTGAAGGTTGTTAACCTAAACATATCATAATTCTATAATAATAGGAAATGAAAAATGCTAGAGAAAAAAAAAAAAACTTTCTGTCAAGAACCTTACTAGCTGTCATTTAAAGATCAAGTTGAACAAGATCTAATTACCTTTTTTTTAAAGACCTTTTTTAATAATAATTATAATAATAATATATCTATATTATATATATATATATATATATATATATATATATATATAATATTTTTTAACAATAAATATATTAAACCATTTAATAAAATTACAGTGAAATTAAACTCGCATTTAGACTTTGTTCAAGATTATTTATTTCCTTAATATTTAGTATGTTTTATTTTAACATGAATATATATTCACAGGTTTATTTATTTCATATAAATGGCTCACAATAGGCTAGTGGGTTACGTTTTATTGCTTTAATATTGTGTTGCGCTGCTGCATCTGGTAGACTAACATTAGTGCGCTGAATGAGTTGTCACAATGTAGATATTTGTGGTACCTGTGGTACCTTGAATGGCTTTTTTTCTTTGCTGCTTGGTCACGTAATTTGTCCAGAAACGGTAACGTTAGATTCTAACATTGGATCCATGGCATGGGATGATAACTGCTTTCCAGGTTTACCATAGTTTGGAAAAGTAAAGGTTTTAATACAGCTAAAATGTTCTGTTATACTGTTGCAAGGTGTATATATAGTTTTTTTTAATGTTTTTTTTTTTTTTGCGTTTTAAAGAAATCTGTTTTTGAAACTAATGAAGAGAGCTAAAGTGAAAGATTTATTTGAACTATTTAGCTTGACGTGTTTACAGTTCCAATATATTATAAATGTTTCTTAAAATAATATAAATTGTTCAATTTTTTTTTAACCAGACATTTAAAAAGAAGTTATTTTAGAGCAGTAATCACAATACTGTGATCCCGTGAAACCATGGTATTTTTATCCAAGGTTGTCGTACCTTCAGATGATTTGTGCTTGTGCATCAGTGTTCTTTTCATTTCACAAAGCGCAACATTTCTCTCTGGACAGTTGTTTTCTGTTCGCTGCTGTGTTGTTTGTGTGTTTTAATGGCAAATGCGAGGGGAACTACAGGAACCCAGAGGGGAGCGTCACGTGTTAGAGTGAAAAATGATTTTCATTAAAAACAAATCGATATAAGCTACACACTCGTTAATTGATAAAAACGATTTATCGTCCAGCCCTAGTTCAGTTTGAATTTCGTTACACCCGTAGACATTACACAATGATTATTTTGGTTATTTGAATCAGTTCTTTAAAAAAAATTCTGTCAGGATTTACTCCTCACAATCATGTAGTGGCAAACCCTGAGAGCTTCATTCACCTTCAGAACACAAATGAAGATATTTTGTATGAAATCTGAGAGCTCCCTCATCCTCCATAGACAGCAACGGTCAGAAAGGTACCAAAAAACATATTCAAAACTATTCAGTGAAACAATTTGAATACTGTCAAGCTTGCTGAAGTATTCTCAATGCAAACATAAATTATCAAAATAATTCTGTGTCAGTAGAGGGCTCACGTTCACAAGCACTGCAGTAATGTACACCCCCAATACCTGCGCACAACTTTCTCTATTTGAAACAACGTCAGATGTGTGACAAAGTACGACTCACAAAGAGCACAGCACTCTCATGAACATCCAAACTTTACTGGCACTGAGAAAAAACTGTTGAATAAAGTCGTTATTTTTGTTATATGGTTGTCCAAAAGGATTGTTGTGGCTTCATAATATTCTAATTGAACCACTAAAGGCATATGAACTGAGTTTTGAGCGACGTTTTGATAATTTTCTGGACTTAAGGAATGATCTTGGATCATTGCTGTCTATGGTTTATGAGAGAGCTCTCATAATTTATCTCAAATATCTTAATTTGTGTTTTGAAGACAAACAAATGTCTCATGGGTTTGGAATGACATGAGGGAGTATTTAATAACATAATTTTAATTTTGTGTGATTTAACCCTTTAATGATTGCTTATTTTGAACTGAATAAAGCATCATGGTGGCTCAGTGGTTAGAAGTTAGCACTGCCACCTTACAGCAAAAAGTCACTGATTCGAGTCCTGGCTGGGTCAGTTGGCATTTCTGTGTGTTTGCATGTTCTCCCAATGTTTGCGTTGGTTTCCTCTGGGTGCTCTGGTTTCCCCCACAGTCCAAAGACATGTGCTGTAGGAGATTTTGGGCAAACAAAATTGGCTGTAGTGTACACTACCTGACAAAAGTCTTGTTGTTGATCCCAGTTGTAAGAGCAACAAATAATAACTTCTAGTTGATCACTTGGAAAAGTAGCAGAAGGTAGATTTTTCAGATGAATCATCTGTTGAACTGCATCTAAATCATCACAAGAATTGCAGAAAACTTATTGGAACCCACATGGACCCAAGATTCTCATAGAAATTAGTCAAGTTTGGTGAAGGAAAAGTCTTGGTTTGGGGTTACATTCAGGATGGAGGCATGCAAGAAATCTGCAGAGTGGATGGCAACATCAACAGCCTGAGTTATCAAGACAATTGTGCTGCCCATTACAAAGCAAATCACAGGAGAGGGCAAATTCTTCAGCAGGATTGCGCTTCTCGTTATACATCAGCCTCCACATCAAAGTTTCTGAAAGCAAATGTCAAAGTGCTCCTGGATTGACTAGCCCAGTCACCAGAGATGAACATTATTGAGCATGACTGGGGTAAGATGGAGGAGGCATTAAAGATGAATCCAAAGAATCTTGATGAATTCTGGGAGGCATCTGCTAAAACATATGCTGGAATAGTCGGCGGTTCATTCCGCTGTGGTGACTCCTCATAAATGAGGGAAATGAATGAATGAACTGTAAAAGAAGAGTTGTTTCCCCTTGATGGAATCCATCCCAACCTTTGGAGTCGTCTCCCGATTTTCAACACAGTGAAATCAATTATTATAATTTTTTTTTTTTTAGAGTGGACTCCCAGCCCTTGCTTTGCTTTTAGTGTTTAATAATGTGAGTCTGTCTGCTTGACTGCTTGGTGTAGACATGTGATTCACCCTCCTTTTTTTCTGTCCTGTTTCTAGGTGATGTAAAAATACGGTACCATGTGAATGGTTGAGGAACATGAAGCCTGCACACAAACTACTGTTCGTCGTGTGTCCCATGCTGGTCTTGGGGTTCATCTACTACTCTTCTGGGAAGCTCCATTTACACGTATGGGGCCAGAAGCCACGTGAGTAGTTTCTCCAGCCTCGCATTGCCATCTGTCTGTTAATGTTCTGACCTCTCTGTACGTGGACGCCTTTTGCTCTGTCAATATGTATGTTTGCCACAGTTTGTTTGTTAGACCCTCTGTCAGTTAAATTATTAAGCTTAACTGTCCACTGTTGCGTGCTTTGCCTCACGACTGGTTGTTTAGGGAAGATCACATCGCAAAGTGATTATTCTTCTGTGGGTTCTCAGTATTTGCATACCTTTTTCACATTTTGTTAAGCTTTGGTCAAAATATATGAGGTTTCAATTGTTTGTTGGCAAGAATCTAGCGAAATGGTTAATTTATTTAAGATTAACCATTAAAAAGAATAAAAGATTTTTGAATATCTACTTTTAAATTCCATTCGACGCGTATAGAGGTATGGTCTTGATTTGAATGGCTAAATATTTGTTCAAATGTTTGCATAGACATTGGGTTGTGGACTTCAGTAGCTGGTCTGAGAGATTATTTCTCTCACTGTGGTACAACTCAAATATTTGTGGATAACTGACTGAAGTTCATCTCACTGTTTTATTTGTTTAAGATGGTTAGGTACTTTAATAATTAACTTATTAATTGGGAGATGGAAAAAAGAAAAAAGTTTACATGCAGTGATACTATAAAAGGATTTTTTTTTTCTGTGCTTTTATGAAAACGTTTGCAAATGGATGTAAAAATAATAAAATGTTATTTTAAAAAGAAACGCTAACCATCTGCACATATATGAGGTCTTTTGAAGTGTTCTATTTTTTCAGGTTTAAAGAGCCCCTATTATGGGTTTTTAAAAATGACCTTCCATGCAGTGTGTAACACAGCTCTAAGTGAAGTGAAATATCTAGCTAAGGCTTAAATCTGAAAGTGCACCATGTTTTAAACTGTTGATTCATCTATAAAAGAGTCAACTCATAGTGGTTCGAATGAATCGCCGCTGTAACGAGTCTTTATCTGTGTCTGCGTGACGTTGATACGAAACTCAAGCCCCGCCCATTTGTTGCATGTGCAGACCCGGGAAAATTGAAACCCCTGGCCCTCCCACACACGCTGTAGAAAGACAAAGATGAAGACGAACACTGTAGCAGATCTTGGTTGAATCATGTCGCATAGACTCTGTGCTCTGAAGTGTGAAGGAAAGTTAGTGTTACTTTCCCTACCCAAAGATGAGGCTGTGAAGGGTCAGTGATTGAAGATAATTTTTTATGCAAAAATACCTCAGTATTATAGCCTCAGCCTTGTGCTGTGTTCCTGTCATTTTTCTGACGAGTGCTTCAGCAATCTACACGCTTACAACGAGGAATTCGTTGGCCGTTTGTTAAAGGAAGGACCAGAAAAGACTATTGATGTATTATACTTTTTCAGAGCTTGACAGGAACTTTACAGTACACATTTCATGGATCAGTTTCTTCCCCCCTTTCACAAGTGTAAGTAATTGCGATTAAAATGGTTGCCGCCTTGTTTTCTCTAGCTTGCAAAATATGTATTTAATTGTGTTTTGTTACTTGTAACTGCTGGTACTGTATCTGGTTACTCTTTATATTCTCATATCATGTCTAATACCACATTGAAAAAGCGAAGTGTGCCGCTTTGTTTACGCATTTAAATGCATTTTTGAGCAAACTGTCGTTTGTCGTTGCTATGGCCACCCTGAGCTGTTTCTATACACGTTCATGTTTCAAAATAGTTCAGCTTTTGTAGTGCAATATGCTGGTGTTTAATAGCATTGCTTTAATGTACTCCTGCATTGGGCTCACATATACACTCTGACTACTTCAAAATTGTTTATAAGCTGTGGTGGGCAGTACTCTCTGTCTCGCGCTGAACACCGTCGACCAATCGCAATAGACTGGGTCATCGGACCAATCACCGCAGATTAGCATCGCATTAAGGAGGGGTTTGAAAACAAATAAATTGCTGAACAAATCATATGGAAGTCGTTGGGATAATTAGGTAAATATAGATGCATATTATAAGACAAAAACAGTGTTTTTTGACCTTGCATGGATATCAGCATGTTGTTGGAGACCCCCAAAACCAAACATATGATCCTTTTTAATGCATAATAGGGGCTCCTGAAAAATGTCTAGGTTTTTTTCACATTTTTTTCTTTCTAATAATAATAATAATAATAATACACTTTATTTGTATAGCGCAACTCAAAGCGATTCATAAACAACAAACAAACAATCATTGTTCAAGACTACATTTTAATATTTAAATGTACATTTTAGGCTGCTTTCACACTAGCACTTTTGGTCTGCACCCAGATTCATTTGACGTCAAAGTATGGTACGTTTAGCTGGTGTAAACGTGTCTTCTGAAATAGGGTGCGCACCTGTGAACCCTACCCGAGTCCGCCTGAAAGAGGTGGTCTGGGGTACGGTTCACACGAACTCTGGTTAACTTCTGATCTAAATGCAGTCGTACCAAATAATGGAAGTGAACTGCCAACTCTACAACAAACTTTAGTTTTAATAATGTTCATTTGTGTGTTTGTGTAGGGCTGGGCGGTATATCGAGTTCTGGGGTTATATTGATATGATTCCCCAACATGATGCAGGATTATCCAATATCTTCCATATTGATATGGTTTGAGGCCACATGTGTGCATTCTGCGCGAAACAGGCCGCTCCAAGGCACGCAAGCTCCACTTGCACAAATGAGCGCAGGCGCAAATGAATGTAAATTTACCTTTACATTATACCACATTTAGCTCTGCGTTCTAGTCTGTTTTTGCATATTGAATTCAATTCCGATTATATTCTAATCATTGTATTTATTTATTTATTTATTCTGTATAATTAATTTATTTATTTTAGCCCATTGGAGGACGTGATTTGATTTGTGTGTGTGCCTAGTGTACAAACGGTTGGTGGTTTTAATGATTATTAAAACTTAAAAAAAAAAAGTGAAATAAAAAAAAACATTTTATTTTAAAATCTCGCTGTTAGCTACTCTTTCAACAAATAACAATATAAGAATGATAATTATAATGATGATAATAACACGGAGGGAAACCCCTGTGTTTTGAATTATATTTGCTCAAAAGCTGTTTAATAAAGTTTTAATAAAGGCTTTAACTCTCAAGTAACCATTTATGGGAGAATACCGGATATATATCGTATACCGTCAATCCTCCTAAATATACAGACATATGATTTTTTTCCCCATATGGCCCTATGTCTGTGTGTCACCTACCTTGGCGACAAGCGGTACTGACCCAGTACAAACAGTGATAAATGTCTGCTTGTCTTCACCAAAAACTGCACACATCGTGTGATGTTCTGAACGTTTTTAATGTTTTTTTTGCAGCAGCAGATAGACGCAAGTGGCTCTCTGTATTTTGATTTTGGTAACAAAAGCAAAAGATTCAGTAAAAGCAGAATGATATATGTGTACGTCTCCGTTTTGGTGTTTTGCTTTTATGGCCGTCACCTAGCAACAGTTGTGCACAAAACAGCCGCTTGATAACACAAGCATACCGGGGTTCAGAAGTAAAAAAGACGGTGTGAACACAAACCAGCTGAGAAGATGGCAGGGGGGGACAATCGAACCTGAGTTCAGGTAATTGAACCAAGTGTGAAAGCACCCTTAGTAACCAAAAAGCATGTCCAGTTAATTGATATCATGAATCGTATTTAATTGAACAACAACTATTATTATTTATTTATTTATTTATTTGTTTATTTATTTGTTTGTTTCTAAAGAGCAAACAGATAATTAGAAGGTCATTCGCTTAAAATACTTTATGAATTTAAATATTGTTGTTTTTTTTTTTCTCCATAAAAGCATAACATTAATTTTTGCGTAATAGTCTGCATATTACAAAGTAAAAGAATATTATAAAAGTAATTTAAAATAACATAATGTCATTTTAAAGATTAATGAGCTGATTAAGAATATAAGCTGTTGAAGATTTCTTCCAGATAGCATGTCATTAGATACATTCTAGTATTTCCTGCACACAAATAACAAAAACTGCTCTATGAACCATTTTCTTAAGCAGTTAGTCTCACTCAGTTTTTCTTTGGTATTTTCTAATAATATCAAATGGACATTTAACGAGAATCATTTAAAAAAAAACACTTTTTAATTACACGCTATGAATCATTTAAGCATTAACAAATAGTAAATTCTATATCTAAGTATTAGATGTTAGTTGTTAAAGGTAGAGTAACAAAACAAGTTCTGAAAGAGATCAAACCTCAGCTAGGTAATAAAAAAAGTACCTCAAAAGTAACGTAAAGCATTACTTACCATAAAAAGTAACTAAGTAATGCAACTAGTTACTTTTTGGGGAGTAACTCAAAATTGTGATTCGTTACTTTCTAGAGTAACTTTCCCAAACATTGATTACGACTAAGGATGTAAAATTAGGTGCATTTAATGGATGTTATGAAACTGAAAAGGACAAAAAACAACAACTGTAAATTCTACATGCTGTATTCCAGGCCAGTAGTTGACAAATGTCTATTTGTAAAGAACACTAGGTGTGTGTAACACCGCGTGCCTGCACTGTAAAAAAAATAATCCTGGTTGCCTTAAATTTTTAAGCTGAATCAAATTAACCTTATGAGTCCATTGAACTTATATTATGTTAAACTGACTTATAAAATTAAGTTAGAACTTGTAAAACTTGGTTTTTAGTTCATTGTAACTTATTAAACTATGTTGTCATGACTAATTGTTCATCTAATTTTTACAGTGTGTGGACAGACAGTCCTATAATCTACCACTGTTGTTTTTTGTCAAGTACATTTTTAAAGATCGTTGCATGACACTATTTTACACTTTGAAACATGTTTTCAAACATAAACACACACATGAACAGCCAAAACACATTAAGTTTTGTTTTTAGGTGAAATCTTTGTTGTGTAAATATATACTTTTGTAAGAGATGAAAATCTGTAATGATAAAGTGTAAACAGAGAGAATTAGCATGAGCAAAGTACATTTAAAAGTCAATAACTAAAGCAAAATCTGAACAGCCTGAAAAACACTGATGTTTTATTCAAAACACAGATGACATTAGTACATGTGTGATCTTGCTCTAATGTTTGCTGTAAAAAAGCAAAAAAAAAAATTAAGGAAATAATATGAATTTTTACAGAGCCTCTGGCACATTAAATCTGGCACAAATGTGTGTTAAACAATATGAGTTAATTTCCATTTCAATTCTCTTCCTTCAATTCAAATAATTTCCAGTCAAACATTTCTTGATGAATTAGAATTGTTTTATAACGAGGTTCCTTTATGACACATTATTATATTATATTTTAAGAATGATCATAAAATAAATACAGTTGAAGTCAGAATTATTAGCCCCCCCCCTTTGAACAGTATTCTTTTAAACATTTCCCAAATTATGTTTAACGGAGCAAAGACATTTTCACAGTATGCCTGATCATATTTTTTCTTCCGGAGAAAGTCTTATTTGTTTTATTTCCGCTAGAATAAAAGTAATTTTTGATTTAAAAAAACAAAAACAAAAAAAAACTTTGAAAGTCTACATCGAAAAAAAAAATTATCATTATAGAATAATTGTCTAATAACCCTAACCTGTCTAGTTAACCTAATTAACCTAGTTAAGCCTTTAAATGTCACTTTAAGCTGTATAGAAGTGTCTTGAAAAATACCTAGTCAAATATTATTTACTGAAAAGATAAAATAAATCAGTTATTAGAGATACGTTATTAAGACTATTATGTTTAGAAATGTGTTGGAAAAAAATCTTCTCTCTGCTAAACAGATATTGGGGAAAAATAAACAGGGGGCCTAATAATTCTGACTTCAACTGTATATATATATATATTTGTAAATGCATAAATTATTCATATAGTGTAAATGTGTATATAGAATTTATATACAAAAACTATTATCATGCAAAAGAAGTAGAAAGAGAAAACACATGCTGTCTGGCATCAGATACATTATTTAAAAATTCAAGATGAGAACAAGTGGTTCCCTTGATGCCAGTGCATTATACCATCTTTTATTGTTAGTGTATCAGGGCAGGGATGATATAGTATGCCATTTGTGCAGTGTCTTTAAATTGACTCGCCTTCTATCTCTATAACAATTGAAATGCTTTCGGATAATCTCTTTGTGATTTTGCTTTAGTCAAATCCAATTGTAAAGTGTGTGAGTATTGTGCAAATCCTGATATTGAGTTCTGCTTTTTTTATTGAGTGAATTTATTCAGGGGATCAAGCGGGCATGTGGAAAAACGTTTCTTGCTGTTTTCTGGCAGGGAGGGTGTTTTTAATTCCACAGAGTCAGCAGCGAGATTTAGATTGAAAGATTGAACTGCGCGAGACAGGCTTTGCATGAGACATGTATGTCTTGTGAAATGAGGTTCAAACCAATCTTGTCTGTTCTATCTAGAGGCTCCTTGATTGTGCCGAATGGATTTTTTTGGCTTATCAGATCAGCTGAAGAACTACACATTAGAAGATGTGAAACTGCGATGCCTCGTTACTTTACTACAAAACTCTACTTTCTCTTGGCAAGTTTTTGTGCAGGTTGGGCCATTTATATGGATACACCTCAATAAACTTATTTGGAATTTCACAAGAAAACAATGGTATGCTTGGTTTTAAACTTAACTTTATTCTTTCATGAGTTATTTACAAGCCCCCTCACATATAGTAATGTGCAACAAACAGGACGATAATATCACCAACCATTCCCATTTTATTAAGGTGTGTCCATATAAATGGCCCACCCTGTACATTCTTTTAAAGGGATAATCACCTAAAAATTTAAATTCTATCATTACTTAGTCACCCTTGACTTAAACAAGTTTAATAAAAAATTTGGTAAAAGTTGAAATACTGACTACACTTTTGTACTCAAGTAAAAGTAAAGAAGTACGGCCTGAAATAAGTACTTAAGTAAAAAGTATTCATTACTACTACCTGTTTTAGTTTCACGGTGGTAACTACAGCGCACATCATGTATACATCCATACAAAATAACTTGCATTTCTCTTTTTTTTTTGTATGTTTGTATTTTCAGCTGCAAAATAGCCAAGCAACATCACTCTACAATATTGTCCAACAACACTGCTCAAAAAGTTGCCATGTGTCTCGTCACCTGGACACAAAACTAAAGTTATGGCTGTTAAAAACTACAGCTGCCATGCTCATTCATATACTTTAAAACAGAATTCTGTAGGCTTATAAATTCATAACTAATAAATGTCTTTAATTTAATGGTTCATTTTGTCCAAAACATATTTCAGTTTTTTTTTTGATAAAATAAACAAATGTATTTGACTCCAAATTATTTTTTGCGTCATGTTAAAACTGCTTAATTTTCTTCAAACAGCAACACTTTTGCAGCTCATATGATTTCTGCTTGTTTTTTTGTTTTTGTTTTTAGAGTATTGTGTATATTTTATTTAACGGATAAAGTCATTAATGCTGGAAATACATTTTTGCATCTTTTTTTTTCACATGATAAATTAATCCTTTGCATTATATCTTTATTCATAAACCACCCAGTATAACTACCTTTGATGTTCTAAAATATTTATATAACTATCTAACAAATTTAAATGAAGATTACAGTGTATATACATGTTAAAACTATAAACCGGTATGTATTCTGTATAAGGAAATATGAACTGGTTAAAAACAAAGGAAATAAATCTCAATGCATAACATATTCATTAAGTATTTAATTGCTTTAGTCATAATTGTACAACCGTTGACAAACAATTTTTTTTCTCTCGGTATTAGATTGAAAAATCAGAGAAGTAGCTACAGTACACCATGGTCAGATGTGGACGAAAGACTTTAACCCCATTTCAATGTTTACTTGCTAAAACATGTTTACCTGTGATCCGGTCAACCAAAATGCATCTTATTACCTCGTATAAACAGGACATCAGTCATGAACATGGTTACATCGCTGTAATCCATGTTTGCCATTCCTGCCATTACCATGGTAAGCGCAATAAACAAGCCTACTTAAGGTGTGTGATCAGAGGTTGAAAAAGCCACGCACTGCAGCATAGAAATATATTGACTTAATCAAAAAGGTGTTCCAATTGAGCAATAACAAGAAATATTATAGATCGCACATGAAAATGAAAGTAACGAGCCCAATTTAATATTGTAATGAGTAGAAAGTACAGATATTTGTGTAAAAATATAAGGAGTAAAAGTAACAAGTTGTCAGAAAAAAAGTACTGATACTAGAAAAATCTACTTAAGTACAGCAATGAAGTATTTGTACTTTGTTGCTTCCCATCTCTGGTTTTAATATACACTACCGATCAAAAATTTGGGGTCAGTAGGATTTTCAAATAAGCTTCTCCTGCTCAACAAGGCTGCATTTATTTCATCAAATATAAAGTACAAATTGTAAAATTATAAAATGGTATTGCACTATGAAAGAACTGTTCAAAAGTAGTTTATAATTTCATTTAATAATTAATTTCAGTAATTTTAATAATGAATTTTCAGCTTCAGTCTTCAGAGTCACATGATCCTTTAGAAATCACTGTAATATTAATTATTATTATTAGTAATAAAAGCAATAATTACTGGAGTAATAATTTAATTTGAAACTACACACAATAAGAAAGAAATGTAAAATTTTAATAAATATTTAACAATTAAATTTTTTTACATTTATAAATGGCACCTTGATGAACAGAATAATTTTCTTAAAAAAAAAACATGAAAAAAAAACTGACCCCAAACTTTTGACTAGTTTATTATTATTATTATTATTGTTGTTGTTGTTGTTGTCGTTAATAATAATAATTATTATTTATTTTTATTATTATATATTATGTACAGTTAAGGTCAGCATTATTAGCCCCCTTTTAATTTTTTTTCCTTTTTAAATTTTTCCCAAATGAGGTTTAACAGAGCAAGGAAATGTTCACAGTATGTCTGATAATAATTTTTCTGGAGAAAGTCTTATTTATTTTATTTCAGCAAGAATAAAAGCAGTTTATATTTTTTAATAAACATTTTAAGGTCAAAATTATTAACCCCTTTAAGCCATAAATTTTTTTTGGTAGTCTACAGAACAAACCATCGCTATACAATAACTTGTCTACAAAAAATATCTATTAAAATATTATTTACTGTCATCATGGCAAAGATAAAATAAATCAGTTATTAGAAATGAGTTATTAAAACTATTATGTTTAGAAATGTGCTGAAAAAAATCTTCTCTCCGTTAAACAGAAATTGGGGAAAAAAATAAACGGGGGCTAATAATTCACGAGGATAATAATTTTGACTTAAACTGTATATTTATTTATAATATTATTATATTATTATTTATATAAAATATATTTTGAAGATTGTTTGAAACCTGTAACCATTGACTTCCATAATAGGAAAAACAAATACTTTGAAAGTCAATGGTTGCTGGTTTCAAACATATTTTAAAATATCTTCTTTTGTGTTGAACCAAATAAAAAATTCTTACTGGTTCAAAACTAGTCAAGGGAGATTAAATACATTTTCATTTTCTTGCCTGAACTATCCCTTTAAGATGTGCAAACTAATCTGGTAGTCCAAGAATGTTTGAATTTATTGTTGGAAAAAGTTCAAGTTTAATTCTAGACATCAAGATTAAGGACATACTGAAATGTTGATGTAACGATAAGCAATAATGTGATGTTGTGGTTTTGATGCTAGCACGTTTTATAGTAAATCATTACTGACAAGATGCAAATAACATTGATTTGCATGCAAGTATTTCTTGAGACACAATTGAGTTATGATGTCAATGTTAACGGTTAGGGCTGGGCGATTTGGCCTAAAATTAAAATCTTAATTAATTGAACAATTAAACTTGATAACGATTAATGATGGATTTTTTCATTTATTTATTTAACAAGTTTTGTATAATAAATATGCTCTCATATTACAAGTGAGATATTTCTGAATGAAGGGTGCATTACTTGATTTTAAAATAATAGAAGGAATCACACACTGTCTTCTATGATTATTTATTTAACATCAACGTTGAACAACTGAAATTAAAACACACATTGCCTAAAACAAACAGTCACTTTTTTCTTATAAAAAGTGAAAATAAATAACTTAAACTTTTGGAAACAAAATAAATTATTTTCAATGTAAAATGTTTCATATTAAATGTAGTAAAATAAGCAGTATCTCTTCTTAATAAAATAACTCTGTAAATCCTGTAAAAACTATTTTAAATAGTGTAAATTTGTTAATCTTCTGTTAACTTTAATTTTAATGTAAATAATAATTTTATTGTAATGGAAAATATCTCTGAAATCATTGTCAATGGAATGCAAACTTGTGACGTGTAGTAAAATTTTTTTGAGAGGTGCACAGGTATGCGACCACATGAAGGCAACAGACAAAATCCATGTATTCAATGCAAAGTATAAAGTAGCCTTAACAGTGCGGAGTCACATAACTCCACACACGTTAGGGAAAATAATTGAAAAAAATTTACCTGGAAAATTTGTATCGATTATAGGTTCTGAATGTCAATTTTGATTACACTGTAAAACCCAAAAAGTTAAGGTAACTCAAACCATTTGAGGAAACCGATTGCAACAAACCATTCATGTTCAAAAATTAATCCTAATGAGTACTGTGAACTTAATCTAATTGAGTAAATGAAGCAATTTGAGGAGAGTAAAACCCTATAAATGAAGAGAACTCAAACCAACTGAGTACTGTAAAACCCAATAAGTTAAGGCAAACTTAAATGATTTGAGGAAACCGATTGCTACAAACCATTTGAGTTAAAAACTAAGCTGTTTGAGTACTGTGAACTTACTCCATTTAAGTTGAAGTAATAAGGCATTTAATCAACTCATTACCTTCAACACTGAGTTCAAAACTCTTTTCAAATGAGTAGAAATAACTTGTAGTAACATTTGAGTTAACTACACTCATTTCATTTGATAAAGTTGACTGTTGGGTTTTACAGTGTACTTTTCAATTAATTGCCTAGCCCTATTAATAGTTTAGATTTGACACTGGAAATGAGAGCGATATTAGTGTTAAATGACATTTTAATTAGCAAGCTTTTTTTGTTTGGTACAGTTATTTACATAAAACTGGCTCTTTGTATGTAATGTTACAGAGATATTGGTGTTAAAAGGCAGGTTTTTCATGTTTCACTGGTATATCTATTTGTGTTTTAACTTCATCCACTAGAGGGAGGGAGAGCACCATAGTGCAGAGCCCGGTTTGCTGGGCCACATAATTTCTGTGAACTCTTTAATCAGTCAGACAAAAGTATTAAGCCTTGTTAACCTCTTGTTTCTAAAAAGTTTAAGCAACACAACACTGAACTAATATGAAAAGTCAGTCTCTGTTGTCTGTTTCAACAATCGCAGTTTCAGCATAGACCAGTGATGTTAACTGACAGGATTTGTGAGATAAAAGCAATTATTGGACATTCTTTAGTCCTGTTATGAAAGACACAAAACCACAGCTGATGAACTCAAAGTCTAAACAGTCTTAGTTTAGTTGCCAAAGATAGGATTGATTATTTTAATGTATTTAATGAAACAGGGGTGACATGGTGGCTCAGTGGTTGCCTCACAGCAAGAAGGTCTCTGGTTTGAGTCCTGGCTGGGTCTGTTGGCATTTCTGGTCTCCCCTTGTTTGTGTGGGTTTCCTCCGGGTGCTCTGGTTTTCCCCAGTCCAAAGACATGCGGTATAGGTGTATTGAATAAGCTAAATTGTACATAGTGTACGTGTGTGAATGTGTATGGGTGTTTCCCAGTATTGGATTGCAGCTGGAAGGGCATCCGCTGTGTAAAACATATGCTGGAAAAGTTGGTGGTTCATTCCGCTGTGGTGACCCCAGATTAGTAAAGGGACTAAGCTGAAAAGAAAATGAATGAATGAATGAATTAATTAAATATATAGCCACACACGAAGTCATGTCTCAAAATTCAGTTTGAGTTTTTTTTTATCTAACCCTTTTCCACCAGTTTGTAAACTGCTTTACAGTTACTGTCATTGTTTGGTTATCAGCCAGGGTTGAGCTGTAGGATTAATCATTAAGAGATTGTGGTTTTGACACAAACACCCACTCTGTCCAATCACATCATCGAATACTGTATAGCAGGGGTTCTCAACCTTTTTCACTTTGGGGCACACCTCCATCTCTGAAATTTTTTTTAAACTGATTGTCTAGAGAAAAATATTATTTTAAACCTTTCATTTATTAGCAAAATATTTCTTTTGCTTGTACTATTGTTATCTTATTATTTACAGCATTTTATGAAAAACCCCCGAAACATTATTTATAGAGAGAATTAAATATAGAATATATAATAATATATATTTTATTTATTTTTTAAAACCCACACAGATTAAAAGCTCCTGAATTCTTCAGGTATTTGTTACAACTGCAGAGTATTTAGGCCTTTTCTTTAATAAATGTACCTGACAGGACTACAGGAGATGACAAAAAAGCTGCTGCTTTGAATTGGACTGACTACTTTTCATCTATTGATCACATACATTAAAAATAAAAAGTAAAATACAATAAAAACACTCTAAGTCTGTTGAAACGCATCGATCTGAAGGCAGTTGGGTTTTTAGGATATTATTGGAGTTCGCTGACAGTAGTGAACAGCTGTTCAGTAAAACACCACCGAGTCTTGCCAGATCCTCATGTATGGGGCGCGCATCCGTTATGAAACAGTCGCATTGTAATTTGGAAAACTATGCTAATATTTTAAAGGGCACATAGGTTACCCCTTTTTTCATATTTAATATAAGTCTTTTGTGTCCCCAGAATGTGTCTGTAAAGTTTCAGCTCAAAACACCCATCAGATTATTTATTATAGCTGTTTGAAGTGTCTGTTTTATAGCTGGGAAAAAGTTGTTGCCGTTTTTTTTGTACTGGCCCTTTAAGGCTAGTCCTCCCCGCCCACCGTTCCCACGTGCCTGTCAGCAGTCGCCGCCCTCAGCTGCCTCAGGAAGCAGATCTCTCGTAACGTTTGTGAGAAATACTACAGTAAGAACTTTAACAGTCAGTATTTGATGCACTTTTTATGGAGTTGCAACAATGATTGACATACAATGTCATTACAAAGTTCACGCACACACACAGCGAGGATACACACACATAGCGCAGACACACACTCACGCACACACAAACACACACACAGAGACACAGCGCATTAAGCTTTGCACTCGTTTTCGTTTTGCACGCATATGTGACATGATACTGGTAATATCCACTGCTGTATGGATATCTGTTATGGTAATGTTTAAAATAAACCTGATTTAATGTCCACAAACCGTGATTGAAACGTCTTCCTTTATAATTGTTCTGGCAGGCGGCTGTGCTGATTAAGTGAATCTGAAGTAAATAGCTGTAATTCATTACACACATGCTCTGTTTTAAAACATTTTAAACATGTGAAACTCACTCTTGATCACGTTTGATGATGATGGTTGATGATCCTAGCGAACTGAACACACCTTTTATTCCTGGTTGCTTTGCGCACGTCTGATCTTGTTGATATGATTATACACGCGACTACCGGACATGTAAATGCGCGCAGCTGTCAATCAATATTGGTGGGCGGGGGACCGCACTCCTACGTCAAGTTGCGGTCGATCTGCAAACAGCTCCAATTGGTCCACCGTTTTTGTTGTTAAATTTGAAAAAAAAAAAAGGTTTATTTCACCCCAATATGACAGTTTATATACTATACTTACACACATTTCCGTCCAAACAGCTTGTAAAGTAGATTTTTCACCATAGGTGCCCTTTAAAGAGTTCACACAAAGAGAGCATGCATAATTTGTGAATCAACAGAAATGTGCGACTCTGATACAAGTCACAGACGTGAGGCACACGCGAACTGGTTATAACTGTAATCATCATTACCTTTATATTTGCGTTACGGTTTGCTTTACGTTATACAGCTGAGCATGTAGTCCTAGTTGACGTGCAGCGGTTGGAAGTGCAGCCACGGTTAAGTCTGTTATTTACAGTGAGGCCCTTTTTGCACCGAGTCCAAAGTAATCAATAACAGAAAACGGGAAAGGCCAATAAACCAATAATTTTTAAATAAAACATTTAATAATGAAATCAAATAATTAAAGTACAATAACTTCCTTTTAAGCTATCCACCTGCAGGATCGCTGAGGTCCACTAGTGGGTTGTGGCCCACCGGTTGAGAACCCCTGCTGTATAGTATTCCTTATCGAATACTGTAAAGTTTTGCCCAAACATAATAAACTCATCAATCATGATCTTTGATTTGAGATAAACTGAGACACTTTTTTTATCCAGAATTATGCAGCTTTAAGCAGGATACAAGTACCTGAAAGTAATGAACACTCCAAAAATTTTTTTTACTGCTGCTTCAAAGTACTTATTTAAAATAAGCTGAATCAATACAATTCTTGAGTCTTTTTTTATTGGGACAACTTAACTGTTTTATATTCAGTCCACTTAAATTTGTAAAAACAATTAAGGTGACTAAATCGATTTGTGTTCGGACAACATGAAAGATTGAGGAACCCACACTGTAAAAAGCGATTAGTTGTTGGTTGTCCTTGTTGGTTCTTGGATTAATGCTCGTCGTAGCTGAAGAAAGTGTCTAAAATCTTCTGACACCGCCATAACTTCATCGATGGGAACATTTGATTGCAACAGCCATTAATCAGATGTCTGTGAACATGTCAAACCAATGATCAAAGATCACAGATTTTAGGCTGGGATTATAGGAGTCTTTAGGGATTTCCCAAAGTTGTCTGAAATAATAAAATCTTTGCTAAAATTGCACTGTGTAGCAGGGCTTAATGGAGTCAACATCATTATCATATGCATCAATGCAACCAATGCCCACAGACAACCAAAACTGGTGACTAGCAGCAATAAAGACGCTACTGGTGTGAGTGTGGCTTAAGAATTAAGACAGTTTTGAAGGTAAATGTGGGTCAAACACTGTTTTAGTAGCAGCTTTTAGTGCCTAATGAAGTTTATTGAACACTCCAAAGTTTTTACAAATGAAATGAATAAATAAGATCTCAGATTGTGTTAGCAGCATTTACACCTCGCCTCTAAAATGATACATTCAGATTGAGTTCAATTTTCTGCATTTTTAATATCCAAAATGCGAGAAAACCAGGGCTAGTGGAAAAGCAGCTTTAGTCCACACACACACCACCACAGCAGGATGTTTATCATGTCAAACGTTAACACTAAAGTACTTTAGCACGCTCTTGGAAAACGGGTCAGTCTTGGTGCAGACAAGTCAGAACGGTCCCCGTGTTTCTGATCTGCAAAGGGGCCCGAAATGTGTAAATAGTGCAAATATGATGGATGTTCTACTTGATAAGAGAGAAGAAAGTGTTTTCACTCCCTGTGGAAAAGAGTCTGCGCTGTGGACCTGTGATGAGGCAAATAACTATTTGGTTGCTGCAATTATTTTGAAGTTTTATTGATTGATGGTTTCTTATTGGCTCTCAGAATCGCAGCTGAGGAAATGGATTTGGCAGGTTTCTTACTTCGTTCTCCTCCCCATGTACAGTCTCATAGATTATTTAGCATTCAGCAAGCAAGTTATTCTCGGTTTGTTCAATTCGTGTTTGCCTTCGGTATCTTGAACCTCTGTGGAAAAAAAAAGTTAGATAAATTATAAACGGCACATTTCGACAGCTGCGCCCAGTTTATTTTGGAAAATTTAGTGAACCTGGGATGGGTTTCTTTGAACCTAACCAGTGTTATGAAAGCCACTTTAGGACATGTTGTAAAGACAAATCACAATAAATGGCTCTGAAAAGTGTATGAGGGAAGGAAACGCAACCCTATTTTGATGATAAATGACAAAGAGAGGGCAAGAACCCAACACACTGTTGATTTGATTGCCATAGAGTTACCCAAACACATAATTACCAAATGGTACGATGTGAAAACATTTGTAAATTTAAAAAATGTGATTTTTGCCTGGATGCTCCTTATAAAGCCTCTCTAGCTGTAAATACATTTTGCTTTATTTTGAAAGCTGTCTGCCAGGAGGTCTCAAAGTTCAGTGAGTTTGACTTCATCTTCGTAGAGTCTGTGCAGCCTGAAGACTTGTTTTATTTTACAGATGCTCCTCAGGTATCTTGTGTATTTAATTCATAAAGAGTCTGCAGGAAGTACTCAGATCCAGGTTCTTTTCTGAACTATCACACCATGTCTGCATTGGTCATAAGCTTTAACATGGTAAAAATTATATTACAGTAGGGGAATTTGTATTTATTAAGGTTATTTTTGTTAAAGTCTTTCAAAACAAAAGTGGTCAAAGGCTTCGTTTTGCGTTGTGATGCTTAAAATAAAATGGCATCTCAAACGAGAAAAACTCATTTGATTTTGTATATTAATGTTTGTGGTGTGCCGTTTATTGTTCATATGTGAGTGACAGGTTTTTGACTTATCTTCTCACTAGTAAATGCATCATTAGATCGGGAGTGTGTTTCCCAATGAACAACATAACTCGCGGCTGAACTATCATAGTACGATGCATGGTTTGGGAAAAGAGGTTGCATGGTTGCTTTGTCATAGATTATCATTTGAACCACGTTAGTTTTAACATAAAATGTCCATAATGACGCTGTAAATGGAGCGGAGTAAAAACTTCTTTAAAGAAAAACCCCACAATGCTTTATGCAAATTATATACACACACAAATGAAGACTTAAAATGAAGATCACTAAAACTAAACTGTAAAAAATACCTTGAAAGAAAATTACACCTAAGAGAGATGACTTTAATGTCTTTTTTTTCTAAATAATTCCAAGTTAACATTTTGGAACGTTCGAAAGGATTACAGCATAGGGGGGATAACTAGGAATAGAAGATAACCAGGAACTACGCTTGTAACAACAGCTCTAGAGGTGTAGTTGCAAGCGTACAAGTTTGCGATGCAGTTTGCAAATGTTTGTTGGAATATTGATTTTGGAAACGCCAAATCAACTAACTGTTTGTAACGATGGAACTTGCAAACTCAGTTGGCTAACGATGGTTTTCAGAAACGCACCCCAAAGTGAGGAAAGCTGTTTTGACTAAAGATTTATGGGCACATTTATTGTTTACCTTTTAAAAATTATATGCATAAATAATTATTTTTATAAATATTGGAATACTGCAGTATAAATGGTCAGTTTTATTTCAGACTTTGCCTTGACCCCTGGCTTCTCATTTTTTTCTGAAAATATACAGAGTTAGGGCTGGACGATTTATCAAAAAGAAACCAAAATCGAAATCCATAAACTATAACCGAAATAATTTCCCCATGTCACTTAGTTATTGTTTTTAATCCTGTTAATACTATCTTTTTTAAAAACATACTACATCTCGTGTGAACAAACTGAGTTTCACAGACTCAGTAAGAGCATTTTTCATACATATGTGCAGCACTTTGATATGGCATAAACTCACTTTTTATCTATTCACTCATAAAAGTGTGCTGCATGTAAATAAATTTTTTATAATTTTTTTTTTTTGCTGGTTTATCTGATATTAGACTGGAATAGTGACGATTCAAAGGCTAGCTCTCCAGCAAAGCTGTTAGAGAGAACGTAAATGATGTAATTGTGTAATGGTTTGCAAGCAGGAACGTAAATCATTACATTTAAAATAAAATAAATGTTAAATAATCGTAATTAAAGAGCCCCTATTATGGGTTTTTGAAAATGACCTTAAATGCAGTGTGTAACTCAGCACTAAGTGAATGAAAACATCCAGCTGAGGTTTAAATCTGAAAGTGTACTGTTTTTAAAACTATTGTTTCTTTAACAAAATAGTCATGTTGGGTTCAGAAAGTTTGCCTGAACGAATCGACACTGCTACGGTACATCACCAAATATAAAGTACCGGGTCCGGTAAAACATGAAATATATATATATGTGTGTGTGTGTGTGTGTGTGTGTGTGTGTGTGTGTGTGTGTGTGTGTGTGTGTGTGTGTGTGTGTGTGTGTGTGTGTGTGTGTGTGTGTGTGTGTGTGTGTGTGTGTGTGTGTGTGTGTGTGTGTGTGTGTGTGTGTGTGTGTGTGTGTGTGTGTGTGTGTATGTATGTATGTATGTATGTATGTATGTATGTATGTATGTATGTATGTATGTATGTATGTATGTATGTATGTATGTATGTATGTATGTATGTATATACACACACACACACACACACACACACACACACACACACACACACACACACACACACACACACACACACATATATATATATATATATGTACATATATATATATATACACACACATACATATATATATATACACACACATACATATATGTATATATGTATGTATGTATGTATGTATATATATATATATATGTATGTGTGTGTATATATATATGTGTATATATGTGTGTGTGTGTGTGTATATATATATATATATATATATATATATATATATATATATATATATATATATATATATATATTAGGGGTGGGCGGTACTCCGGTGTCATAGTCATCACCGGTGTGACATTGCGCCACGACATGAATCAATTATGTGCCTTGAACAGCTGCATTTACATCAATAATAGCTAATTGTAAATAATAAGGCATTAAATTTTCTTCAAACGTTCAGTTGTGGTCTGAATACCTGTCCTTATACTACAGGGCTCGAAATTGCAACTATTTTGGTCGCATGTGCGCCCGAAATTTAATCTGCGCCCTCATAATATATTTGGGAGCATTTGATTTTCTCTATAAACTTGCTGAATCGCTCTACGCTGCCGCTGTATTGGTTCATATTGGCTGTCAATCACTCAACGCTTCCCGCTGTCAGATGACAGGGAGCTTTTGTTACCGCAGGAAATGCAAACGGCTGAAGAATGAAAAGTACACCGGTTTGCAAACCTCACTTAAAGTTATAATAATAATAATAATAATAATAATAATAATAATAATAATGGCGCAGATGACAGCGATCATGACATGAGGTAAATGTTGATCCACCAGCTGAGATCAATCGAGGGTTTTCGGAGAAGGTGCCCGAATCTTGTTGCGTTGCTTTCACTGCGTGTTCAGCGCAAATGTCCGCTAAATGTAAAATCTAATACTGTACACATCATCGCCAAAGAAACTCGTCTTTACTAAGTTTACACTGAAACTACGGCTCATAACAAAGAGCAGTATTGCGCCGGTGGTCATCGCGAGAATCCTGCTCTGTCTGCTCATAAATTGGTGCCGCTTTATTCCACAAACAGAGAAAAAGCTCATAACAGGACGGAGCATTTAAAATGACACAAACCGAAACCAAAACTTAAAGAGTGATAGAAGTGAGACTTTTTTTTTGTCCGTTCTTCCTTGAAATGTATATTATTTTGCTATTTAAAGTAATACCATGATATTGTACCATCACCGTTCAAAAGATGAAAAATATCGTAATAATAATTTTAGGTCATATCGCCCACCCCTATATATATATATATATATATATTTGTGTGTGTGTGTTTATATATATGTATAGTTTTTTTTTTTTTTTTTTTACGAAAGCATAGTATCAAATGTACAGATGATTGATCCATGCTTGTGAATATTGTGAGAATTGCTGCACTGACACAATAAAGACATGCTGTTAAGTGTTCCAGAAGTATTGTAATTACCGACAATGGTGTTTGCATTGAACTAGGCACAGTTTGCTAATGTGTGTTTTTGGTGTGTGCCCGTTCAAACCATTTACCTTCATTACCAAATGCAGTGTGACTGTGCACAATTTAGTAATTTAGCAGGTCTGCTAATTACAACTACTTTTGTTTCACAGATAAAGATGTGGAGTCCACAGTAAATGTCAGTAAAGTCACTAGTGTTACTGTCAGATCCACAGTGACAAAAGGTAGAAACTCTCCACCGCTCCTTTTTGTTATGCCGATTATTGGGAACTGGGGAAATAATCAATGGGCTCGCCGGTGGGCACTAACACATTTAACACCCGATCTGGGATCGGTTTTGTTTTTTGGTTGTATTTTTTTAAGTAATCAAAATTTTCCTGTACAGGCACCAGTGCTATCAGCTGGGAATAACGGTGATGGGCGCCCTGCAATTTCTTTAACCTCATGCAGTTTCTGGAACTAATGCAAACTTTCTAGCTACTGCTGTTTTGGAATAGGTTGGGGATTGAGGGTTTGGCCTGAGGGGTCATTCAGCATTTCCAGAAGATTGTGTCCAGAAGGACAAAAGCAGCGGGCCTAACTTGATGGTCTTGTGTTTCAGAGCCGGTGGCGGAAGGCGCAGTCTCCGTGGGACGAATAGTAGGCTCAGGTACAGCCTCACTGCAAAGAGTGCACTCTGGTCAACATCAAACCCCACAGCTGTTATTATGGGAGATCTGGTTGTTTTGGGATAATATCTTCCCATTCATTACACATGGAAAGGCCCTTTTACATCAAAGAATATGTATCTTGTTTTCCAAAAAATATATATATTTAGCATAACAAAGATATATAATAATAATAATAATAATAATAATAATAATGATTCTTGAACACAAAATGGGCATTCAAGAATGTTTTCTGAAGGATCATGTGGAGCTGAACACTAAAGTAATGACCACTGAAAGGTCAGCTTTGCCATCAATTACATTTATCTTAAAATAAAAATAGAAATGTATTATATTATGTGGTAGGAATAATAATAATAATAATTTAAACGTATTGATTTTTTTTGTCAAATCATTTTTAAATCATGGAAAGGAATCCGCTGCATAAAACTTATTCCAGAGAAGTTGGTGGTTCATACCACTGTGACGATTTCTAAAAAATCAGTGACTACGCCAAAGGGAAATAACTGAATGAATGGTCAAATAAATGAATTAAGGCATTAAAATGCATTAAAGAGACTCCTTTTAAAAGATCAAACCTTTTAAATGGTCGTGTACATGTGATAAACTCCAGTTTTTGTATGTGGTGCATGGTGTGAAAGGGACTTAAGAGGGTAATTTCAGGAAATCCCCCAATCTCATTTAAAAAAGTTCCATGGCCGTGATCACTACAGACAGTAAATTACATTAATTTACAGTTGATATTGTCATTCTTTGTGCCAAAAATAAGCCTTTCCATAACATATTTGAACTTGAAGAGGCCAATGTGTGCATAAAGTTTTCATGGATATTTTTGGATCCTATCATTGTTTATTAAAAATATGGTTATTTTATAAATATATAGATTAATTGTAATAATTTTTTTCTTTCAAATCTAGTGTATGTAGCTTTTGGCAGTCTGTACTGCAGCTTTAACTAAAAACTCCCTTCAGGATACATTTCTTTTTTTGATAGAAACCTAGCCAACACAGAAGAAAGAACTGAAAATAATAATAATAATAATAATAATAATATGAAATAATTTGAAACAAAATTGTTACTGCATTAACAAATCCACTTATTTTCAAGTGAGGCAGGTTTGAACAGACATTGGCTTTGTTCACATGCCATGGACAGTTTTTGTCTCCTGTGGGAATAAAAGCTTCAACTCCATTTTGATTATTCGGCATTTTCAAACTGCACAAAATGCTGTTTCCTACTGGCCTTTTTAAAAAATTCAATCCTACATTAATTATTTGTTTTAAAAAATCTGCCTAAATATTTATTCATTCTGACAATTCAATGTTATTGCACATGCGCAAAACTGTCCAATTTGAATCTTTGATCCAATTGAGTGTTTATTAGGACTATGACGATAAGCACATTACAGCAGTGATGAGATGTGACCACATTTTTGAGGTCATCTCCATCATCACTGCACCTTTTATTTCTTTTTTTTTTTTTTTGCAGGTGAAAGCTACAAGAGAGCATGATGTGGTACATTAACTGTAAATAATAATCATTGGACCTCATTCATCAACCACTCTTACAAACAAATCTGCAACAGCAATGCCACAGACAAGAGTTTGCGATGTTTATTTTGTTTTATTAGATTTTTTTTTCTTTCATAAAATTAAAATGTTAAATTAATACGAAATGGCAGCTTTGACAACAGATACGCATCATGCACTATTACACTTCTGTTAATGGGGAAGAAAAATAATTTAAAAAATATATAGCTTAAATAAGTTTACTAAGGCACAGTGTTTTGTTTTTTGGGAGCGTTGTTTATTGTAAAAACACAATAATTTTGAATGTTGTCATGCACGAGTCTGTAGGACAAAAACAGCTTCATTTAGTCTAAAATAAATTTTTTCACAGAGCCTTGTGCGATTGTGATGATGTTTTACTAGATCACAAGTAAGGCTGGGTCGATAAATGATGATATTATATCGAATCGCAATAAAATTTTGACTTTTTTTTTTTACTTTGTTGATCTAAGAACCAAACACATAGCAGAAATGTGCAATAATAAGAATCTAAAAGTGTATTGATATCAGATTTTCCACCACCGAGATGTAGAGATTCAAGATGTAACAAATTTTCAATATGTATCGAATTCGATACATTCGAGATGTATCAAATTTTTGGCTGAAAATATTATGCCATTTAACGGACCCTCTAATTTTTGTGGCTTCAGTCATTGTTTGGGTACTCTTTTAAATCTGGAAGCATTAACAGCTTATGTTGAAATATATATCGTTATTATTCAATAAGTAAAATAATTATCGAGACTGCATTTTTGCCATAGCCTCCAGTAGCCTACATACAGTATACAACCATTTGCATAGCGAAAAAGACATTGCTTACATTTTTGTAAAAAACAATAGTAATTAACAAGGTTTTGCATATCTCTTCGCATCCCAACTTTTTTTTTTGCATACCATGACAAGATGTCATCCCAATTTCTGGGATATTGTGGACCCTTTCCTAGTTTGGTAAAACTAGCACGTTTTCAATTAAGAAGACATGGGAGTCACCAAGAAAGCAGGTGCAAACAGTCCTGATGCTTAAGAATGTGTTGTAAACATGGCGTAGACTGTGTAGGAAGTTTCTTTAGAATAAATGAACTAAAATTCATAAAAAGAGATTGGTGAATGAGGCCCATTTTGTCGTTTACTGACATTGTTCAAGGGTTTCTGGAGAAAAAACAAATCTGCTTATAAAAGCTTATGCCAAGGGAACTGATATAATTTACCACCAAACTGTGGTTTATTGCTTCTCTGCTGTGATAAGACATAATCCCATATGTCACAGCCCTATTGTTTACATGTTGTATTGATTGGATTACCAAATTTTAATAGTTAAACTTTCATTCCTGCCATTAAAGGTGTTTACACGAAGGCTTTTCAGTTGACTTGAGCTTTTGGTCTGATTGCTAACAGATTATTTGGTTGCATATAAAAGAGCCAGTGAGGTCTCAGAAAAATTTTTTTGAAAATAAAAAGTTATATATAAGTTATATAATGAAAACACACTGTTTTTTTAAAAAAACCAATTTAAATCTTTGAAATAATTTAATCAATAGCATTTACAATTTTTTTTATTATAACAATAACTGCAACACATCGAGTACATCGTTCAAATGCTACGAACATAAAATAACTTTCTAATGCTGGGTTCAGATTACAAAGACTTTTTGTGTGTTATGATAGTCATTTCATGCAAATTATGCAATTTTGCCTCCTAAATTCTTGGGTCATGGACAGTGCTTCCAAAATAGTCATTGTTGCCATCAAGAAACAAGAGCGTAAGCAGACGATGACTTATGAGGTGATGTGTGTTGTATTGTATATCTGGCCTTCAAGAATTCCACATAAAAGAACGATTTTCTCTATCGTATAATTTCACATAGCGGCACCAAAACTGTGCTTCTTCAATAAGCCTTTTATAAAGCACAGAAGAGCTTTTGTGTCACTAATCTTGAAGCATCTTGAAGGGTGTTTCTTCTGTTGAAGACAAAAAAAATAATTGAAAAATGTTTGTGACTAAAGTCTTTGGTTACAGAGTTTAAGCTTTCTTCAAGTTATTGTCTTTTGTGTTCAACAGAAGAAAGAAACTCATAATGGTTTGGAATCGCTTGATGGTCAAATAATGAGTAAATTTACATATTTAGGTGAACTGTCCCTTTAAACAAAGTGTTCACTGTAAGATTGAAACTTAATGACTTTACATGTATGTGTTCTGAACAGAATGCACAGGACAGTCTTAATTCTTTCACGGTTTTTTTTTTTTTTTTTTTTTTTTTTTAACATGACTGAATCAAATGCACATCAATAAATCAAACACACAATATATTATTTCACTGATTTCGAATTAAGTATTCCTGGACTCCAGACTCCTGGAAAGGCAGCGGGTTGTGACACAATAATTGTTTTACGTGAATTTCATACACGTAAGAGGCCAAAATTGAAATTGAAAAAATTTAAAAGCCCTATCTCGCAGTGCCAAAATGTGGCGCCATCTCTCATCTACCAAGATGCCCTGATTGATAAAATAGTGTACATCAGGGGTTCTCAAACTCAGTCCTGGAGGACCGGTGTCCTGCAGATTTTAGCTCCAACTTGCCTCAACACACCTGACTGGAACTAAACTTTGCAGGACACTGACCCGCCAGGACTGAGATTGAGAACCTCTAGTGTACACCCTACATCAAAGAAATCATTCCTAAACCATGGTAATATTGTGTAAACTGAACCCAGCCCTCGCTTTCATATTTTTTTCAACCATCGATTTTTGTAAAGAACTTGTAGTTCGTTTAAGTCACAGGCATTTGCAGACTGTCAGCATCACAATTAGAACCAGCTTACACTCACCAGTCCTTAATAGAGATGCTTAGGCCATGTCCACAAGAACACAGGTATTTTCAAAATCGCACTTTATTTTGTATGCGGTTTCGCTGTTTTAGTATCGGGTATCGAGTATCAGGTGACTGAAATCGTAACTTTCTGAATATTCCAGTAAAGATTTTCAAAAACTCCAGGTACAATGTGGTGTGGACACTACAAACACAGTTTTACACTCTTTTTTTTCCATTCTGGTTGGCCAACACAGCTTGGTTTACACCAAATGCAGAAGACACGAATGAGGCAAATTCCACACATTTTAAGCCTCATTCACACAACGAGCGACTCAATGGCAAATCGATAAGTGACCATTCATTTCAATGGAGAGTGAGCAACTTCCAGTAACCTCCATCTATGCGAGCGACATCGACCCTTGGCGACCAGGTGGGCGTGTCTAGAGACAAAGTTGAGAGTCCTTCAACTTTATGCAAATGAAGAGTGACTTTCTTAAACAACAGCCAATATGAGCACCAGTAGAGTCACATGATCCTCTCTCAGTTCGCTCAGAGGCCGGTTGTACTTTCCGTGCTGTAGACCTACACAGACCTGCATTTGCAGCAGATCGCCACCCTGAGCGCCAGGCGGCTTCAAAGTCGCTGCTAGTGCAAATGAGGCATTATGCGTTGTTTACACTGCGGGGTGGTAATCTGCCTCTGTTCTCACATTTGCTTGGAATTGTATGCAGTTTACTCACAAAAATACTTAATTTCCCATGGGTCTACACAATATATCATTTGAGCATTGATAACGCAATGTGTGTATCTGTAATAGTCACATTGCACGATTAGATTATTTTAACATTATAAAATAAAGATGATGATTGTTTCTAAATCATTTCTACAATGTTCTTTTTAGCTTGATTATTCAATTTCTGTACTTGATTACTGTTAGTGAAATTATATTCAAATCTCAATATATGACGCAGCAATATAAAATATAGCAATGTCCAATTTTTTTTCCAATGTCACGCATCCCTAATTTCCCTTTTGGTGTGAACCTAGCATCAAAGTGTCATTATCGCCGCCTGTTGGTATGACCTGCCCTTAACATTTACCACAGTGCGTTTTCCATGTAAACAGAGAATAAAAACAAAGCAAGGAAAACTCACTTTGTGGTTTATCCAATAACCCCCCCTGCCCCCCGCCGCTCTTCACTTCGCGATCAAACACCCCCCACCCACTCTTGACTTTGCGATCACAACAACCCCGCCTCCCTCTTCACTTTGCAATCAAAAACCCATACCCCCCCTCCCCCCGTTCTTCACGACCTAAAGCCTGGTTCATACTTCTGCGCTGAATGATCGGCATGACCCATGACGCATGCCTTGCGCGTTGCCGTGCATTTAATCTTCTGCGTGCTGTAAGTGTTGCTCTGCAGTAACTCTTCCGAAACGCTAGCTTAATAAGGTTTTTATGTTCCTTTGTGTTGAGTTTCTTTGCTGGTTTTTTATTTTTTCCGAACGCTACCTTAATATACAAGTGGTTCAAACTCGCTCATTTTGAGGCAGGAACCGGCGGATGTGCAACAACTTTAATCATAAGGTGAACACAAAACAACAGTTTCCATCTAGAGCTCCTTCACACGACACAATATTTGTCAACACTCAATCCATCGGGCTCGCGCGGCTCTCACTCCCACCCACACTCATCACCGATACCAAGCCGACCAATCACAGAGCTTGCGCTACGCGTCGTTGTGACATGTAGTGAAATTTTTTTGAGAGGTGTGCACTGCAAGGGCTATGCGACCACACGCAGGCTGCGCCGGAGCATGTGCATGCACTTGATGCAGAAGTATAAATCAGCCTTAGCGCCCACCATAAATATAGTGTCGTCCCAATAGAACACTAACTTTTTTTACTAAGTGGAAATTCAAGCCGTTTCGCAGATGACGTTTGACGGTCACCAAATAAATGACCAAACCACCAAATAATACCTGCTATGAGATTAACTCTCGAAGGAGAATTTTGCTTTCACAATTCAAAATAAAATCCAACATCAGTGCCTGAAAGCTCCGTCCCTTCTGCTATGTGAGCAAAGCTGCGACAGTTTTTAATAGCTAAATAAGTGCATCATCAAGGTATTTAAAGTGCACTTATTCTTTTTGGAATAAAACGAATATTTCAGTGTGAACGCACTACTTACACTATATATTCTACAAAATGATGTAGAATTGTGTGTGTGTGTGTGTGTGTGTGTGTGTGTGTGTGTGTGTGTGTGTGTGTGTGTGTGTGTGTGTGTGTGTGTGTGTGTGTGTGTGTGTTTAATTCCACTTTAAACTACATAATCAGACATGGTCCAACATATGAAAGGTTTCAGGGTTTCCTTGCTGGTGAGGGCTTACCGCTATGGAGAACAAGACTGTACACCATAGACCCAGTTGGAGCATCTATAGAAAATTGCAGGCTGCTGTGAATAATAGCATCTGCTAAACCTTTCCTTTTAGTTTCAGCAGTGGTCACCTTTTTTTAACCAGTTCCTCCTCTCCATTCTGCAGCATCTGCCGGGAGACTTGAGCATCCGCGGAGTTCTCAAACTCTCCTTTTCCATGCCTTAGTGCCATACGATTAGCAATGCTGACGCTGAGAATGCCACAAGTGTTGCTAATGAGAATGTGTAGCTGCTGAATTACTGTTTACCTGTTCATCAGTGCTTTATTTTTTTCAATCTGCTTGGTAATTATTTGGCCTTTCTGTTAAATGTTCGTTTGTTTCTAGCTGTGCTGCATTGCTCACGCTGTCACCGTAAGCATGCGTAAAGTCTGTTTTTATTGTTTAGAAGAAACGAAGTAGCCTTACATGTTTTGGTTTACAGCTTTTTCATTTATTTTTCCTCCTCCCACTCACCCTTTCTGTTTTTTTTCCTCTCTTCTTTTTCAAGGCTTAGCTTCATTGACACCTCATAGACACCTATGGTCTAATGAAGCCTGCATAGGTGGAAAGCTGCTTTTTAACCTGATTTCCCAGCTGAACTGTGGAATGTTTTGGCTGGTCTAATCTAATGTTTGCTGCTGCTTCTATTTAGACTAAAATCTTTTAGTTGTAACCGTGACATCTGTATGACTGTTAACTTAAATATTAACATCTTCAATGTTCTCAAAATTCACCACAGTTGCATTTTGACATGATGATGGCATAACAAGTGAGGATCTACACTTTTTTTGTTTGTTTGTTTGTTTGTTTGCTTGGCTTGTGATTGTCTGAGTTGATGGTAATTGTTCTATTTCTTTTCACAGTGTTTGACAAGCAAGGGTTCATGCTGAATCTGGACACAAAGCTGTAAGTATTCTCTGGATTATTTTTAACAAATGGAGAGAAATGTTATTGATGTTATTAATTTTGATCACAGTTTATGCTATGTTTATTCTGTTTATAACCACACTATTTAGGCTATTCACCACATTTGTTTTACTAATCTCATTGCATTCTTTTTTATATATTGTTTTATTATTGTTGTCGGAGAATATAGTATTTTTACCAAAATTTTGTACACTTCTGTTTTTAAATATGAGGTCAGAAAGATTTTTAAAAATGTTTTTGATGAAAGTGTCTTATGCTTTTAGAATTGTATTAGTTTGATTTGATTTAAATACATTTACATTACAAACATTAATCAGATTCAAATTGAATCAATGCAAAATCAGTTTGAATCTAATTGATTTGAATCACACATTTGATTTCAAATACAAACATTTTTAAATGATTTTAAATGATTTGTATTAGTTAATTTTAATTATTTATTTGGTAACACTTTATTACACTCTATGAATCATCTATTAAACATTAGAAAGTAGTGAATTCATTATTTAAGCATTAACTCTACATTAATAGACATTAACTCTACATTAGTGAGCAGTTTATAACTGCATATACATATGCAAATGCTGTAATCTTAACTTATTAGCACATTTAAAGTCTGCTTAATAATTGTACTCTCATACTTTGTTACTGGTTAATTTTTCATGACTAAATTCAGTATTGCATTATTTACAAACTATTTGTATTTAAGAGTAGTTGGATGTTTTTTAGATCATTCAGATTGAGTTAGTAAATGATTAAACAAACTATTCAAATCAACATTTATATTTTATTGTTCAGGCATATACTAATAGTTAATTTTTGCTTTATTAACTCAACTTCATGCAGTTTTGTGACCTAATCTAAAGTGACTATTCATGCTTTATAAATCCCTTATACTGTAAATGACAATTACAGGCTCAGTATCAAATGAACAATAAACCTTTTCAATCGTATCTAAAAAGTAAAATGACTGTAAAGTTTAAACATTGCCGAATAACAGGAGTGTCAGAATATAACAGAAAATTGGATAAAGCAACAACAATAATTAAACAATATATTATGAGACAACATTTCAAAGTTATTTATTAATGTTTAAAACTGCACAGTAATTTTATTTTAGTTAAGAGTGCAAAGATTTATTTTTAATTTGAAGCAGTTTGATTTGTGTATCTTAAAATAAATAGACATGAATAATTTATTCATTCTTTTTCATTTATTTTCTTTTTTCTGTTTAGAATAATACTGAGCCTTTAATTGTTATTAAAAAGGGATTTATAAAGCATAAATAGTCCTCACTAGATTAGTTCACAAATCTGGATGAAGTTAAGTTAATAAAGCATTTATTAACATACAAATTAGCTATTAATATATGCCTGAATAATAAGATAAATGTTAATTTGAATAGTTTATTAATCATTTACTAACACATTTTAAATAATCTTTAAAAACCAGCAACTTCTCTCAAATAACTGGTTTGTAAATGATGCAATACTTAATTTAGTAATGAAAAAATAATAATTTACAAAATTTGAAATCAACACAATCAAGCACATTATATACAGTGTTTCCTCTATTAATTTTTCCAGCTGTGGCGGCAGGTCTTTTAAACAATCTTTAACTTCATCTTAACTGAAAGCTACGTCATGTATGCTGGCTTCATGCGTCACGCACCTCTCAGTCAATCAGTCTGTCAGCATGTCACTTTAAACGGTTAAACAAATAACGCACAGCACTACTATGATTACAGAAAAGCTTGCGCTGTTATAATTCACTTACCTTTTGATGCGTTTTGGTGCGAGCTATAACCCCCTATTAAAAAAAAACAACCACAGCAATGACTGAATGTTCTGAATGAGAAGCTGTAATGTAGCCGTGGCGGGATGAATTTTGGTGCTCCCCCATGGAAGAATTAATGTACTGGAAACCATGATATATGTGCTTATAAGTCAAGAGAGCATTTGTAGCTGTATTTAAAAAACTGCTTACTAAAAATTCTGTTAATTTAGAGTTAATGCTTAACAGATAATGAAAAAAATATTTTCAAATGCTTAAAAGCTGATTAATACTGTGTAGTTATTATAACGTGTTACCATTTATTTATTCATTTATTAATTGATTTATTGATTGAATGATTTAAATAATAATAATAATGAAAAAGTTATTTTGTGACCTTGGCCTGGAACCCATTAGCTAAAAACATGGGTTTAAATCATAGATTTTTGTTAATGCCAAAAATCATAAAGTTAATTAAAGATAATGTTCCATAAAGATATTTTACACATTTCGTGTCATAAATGTATCAAGATTAGTAATGTGCATTGCTTAGTACTTAATTTGTAAACCTTTTCTTAATATTGAAATTTTTAGCCTTCAGATTTTTAAATAGTGTGTCTTGGCCACTAGCAATAGACGTGGGCATAACCAGGGTTGGGCAAAAGTACATTGAAATGTATCTAAAAATGAAACATCTATAAACTACTAAATACAGCAGCCACAACGTGTATCAAAATAAAATACAGTATTATGTAATTTAAAAATACTACAAAATACTTTTACGAAGGAGCATGACATTTCTTTGCAAATCTAGACTTAGTGAATCTTAACTTATTAGCACATTTAAAGTCTGCTTAATAATTGTACTCTCATACTTTGTTACTGGTTAATTTTTCATGACTAAATTCAGTATTGCATTATTTACAAACTATTTGTATTTAAGAGTAGTTGGATGTTTTTTAGATCATTCAGATTGAGTTAGTAAATGATTAAACAAACTATTCAAATCAACATTTATATTTTATTGTTCAGGCATATACTAATAGTTAATTTTTGCTTTATTAACTCAACTTCATGCAGTTTTGTGACCTAATCTAAAGTGACTATTCATGCTTTATAAATCCCTTATACTGTAAATGACAATTACAGGCTCAGTATCAAATGAACAATAAACCTTTTCAATCGTATCTAAAAAGTAAAATGACTGTAAAGTTTAAACATTGCCGAATAACAGGAGTGTCAGAATATAACAGAAAATTGGATAAAGCAACAACAATAATTAAACAATATATTATGAGACAACATTTCAAAGTTATTTATTAATGTTTAAAACTGCACAGTAATTTTATTTTAGTTAAGAGTGCAAAGATTTATTTTTAATTTGAAGCAGTTTGATTTGTGTATCTTAAAATAAATAGACATGAATAATTTATTCATTCTTTTTCATTTATTTTCTTTTTTCTGTTTAGAATAATACTGAGCCTTTAATTGTTATTAAAAAGGGATTTATAAAGCATAAATAGTCCTCACTAGATTAGTTCACAAATCTGGATGAAGTTAAGTTAATAAAGCATTTATTAACATACAAATTAGCTATTAATATATGCCTGAATAATAAGATAAATGTTAATTTGAATAGTTTATTAATCATTTACTAACACATTTTAAATAATCTTTAAAAACCAGCAACTTCTCTCAAATAACTGGTTTGTAAATGATGCAATACTTAATTTAGTAATGAAAAAATAATAATTTACAAAATTTGAAATCAACACAATCAAGCACATTATATACAGTGTTTCCTCTATTAATTTTTCCAGCTGTGGCGGCAGGTCTTTTAAACAATCTTTAACTTCATCTTAACTGAAAGCTACGTCATGTATGCTGGCTTCATGCGTCACGCACCTCTCAGTCAATCAGTCTGTCAGCATGTCACTTTAAACGGTTAAACAAATAACGCACAGCACTACTATGATTACAGAAAAGCTTGCGCTGTTATAATTCACTTACCTTTTGATGCGTTTTGGTGCGAGCTATAACCCCCTATTAAAAAAAAACAACCACAGCAATGACTGAATGTTCTGAATGAGAAGCTGTAATGTAGCCGTGGCGGGATGAATTTTGGTGCTCCCCCATGGAAGAATTAATGTACTGGAAACCATGATATATGTGCTTATAAGTCAAGAGAGCATTTGTAGCTGTATTTAAAAAACTGCTTACTAAAAATTCTGTTAATTTAGAGTTAATGCTTAACAGATAATGAAAAAAATATTTTCAAATGCTTAAAAGCTGATTAATACTGTGTAGTTATTATAACGTGTTACCATTTATTTATTCATTTATTAATTGATTTATTGATTGAATGATTTAAATAATAATAATAATGAAAAAGTTATTTTGTGACCTTGGCCTGGAACCCATTAGCTAAAAACATGGGTTTAAATCATAGATTTTTGTTAATGCCAAAAATCATAAAGTTAATTAAAGATAATGTTCCATAAAGATATTTTACACATTTCCTGTCATAAATGTATCAAGATTAGTAATGTGCATTGCTTAGTACTTAATTTGTAAACCTTTTCTTAATATTGAAATTTTTAGCCTTCAGATTTTTAAATAGTGTGTCTTGGCCACTAGCAATAGACGTGGGCATAACCAGGGTTGGGCAAAAGTACATTGAAATGTATCTAAAAATGAAACATCTATAAACTACTAAATACAGCAGCCACAACGTGTATCAAAATAAAATACAGTATTATGTAATTTAAAAATACTACAAAATACTTTTACGAAGGAGCATGACATTTCTTTGCAAATCTAGACTTAGTGAAGTAAACAATGTTTGATAGCAAATGTGTCCAGTAAAATTGACATTATCTCTGTAAATTGATTATTCAACCTCTTAATATTTTAAAAGGCTGTTAAATGTAAGTTCATTTTTTTTTGTTCACAGAATTTTTCAAAAATCTATATATATTTTTTTGCTTGAAGAGTATTGAACTCTTCAATACTCAATGTAAAAACTGTATAAGTATGTGTTTTTGATTATTAAATATTTGTGTTTTATGTTGTGACAATTTAGGGCTTACATCTTTACTCTTTGGACCTATACTGATCAAATACTGGACGTATTTTTATGTTGTTTGTTTTAACGACAAACATTTGGCATCAGCTATCCATCCAAAACTACTATTATTTGTACAGTATACTCTTTCTCCCAAGATTTTTTTCAATTCTTCTTTAAATGGAAGAGTCATTAACATCCAAAGCACCAATCAGAGGGTGCATTCATATGGTGTCTTAATGTATATTTCTTACAAAGTATTTTACAGTATTTAAAAATACAAGACACTAAATTAATTTGATACGAAATATTAAGCCATTTTTATAAACCCTATTCATAAACCCATAAACAAATGACAAAATACTATTTTTATTTAAAATACATATTTGAAATACATTTAACTTAAATGCTGCCCATTTTTGCACATAACATGCATCAATAGAAAGTTTATTTCAGCTTACACATTATGTAAAAGTCTTGGTTAAAAAAAAATACACTTATTCCTGTTCTCGCATATATGTAGTTACAGATACTTAAATTTTTTAGGCCATTACCATAATCTTGCTAATTAAATAATATTCTGAGAATTATTAATAATTCTGAAAAGCTCAATTTAAAAATAATAATAATAATAATAACAATAGTAATAATAATAAAATAAATAAATAAATCTTACCCTTTAAAAAAGTAAAAATGTCCTTTTCAATGGATCAAGTTATTGTAACCTTCACGGTGAAATATAAAGAAAATCTCGGATGCTAAGGTTAAAGCATTAAAAGCTTTTGACTCCATTCAGTGCCATTAGTGTCTTGAAATCCATTCCAGCAACCTCGTGTGATGTATTATAGGTCTGTGTGTGGTAGGTATATGTTTACATTTCATCTTTGAAGCGGCCAAACTCTCAGACTCTCACCTCGCCCTAATTTCTCAGTGTTGAGCATCAGAGAAGACACGTCTGTCCACACCACGCGCACGTACAATAAGCAAAGCCTTCGACAGGTTTAGATTTCATTGACGCTGTGAGCAAAAACTGTCTGTGTGGTGCACTTCATTATTCAGCTGGCCTCAATCCACCATCCGCTCTGTTGCTTAAAGACTCAGAGCTGTCACGACAACAAAATACGACACGGTCCCATTGGGCCAACTACTTTATCAACATGAAGGCTGTGGCAAATAAGTGTCTTGTGGCTTTTATTCTAACTGTTGAAAAGCCATTTAGGGTATAGGACATTGTGAGTTGATGTTGAAAACTTTGCTGTAAACTCTGATAGCAGATCTTTTGAATGTATTTATATAATATCTGACTGATTTTAACATTGAGACTAGACAGTATTCCATAGTACTCACATTTGCTGATGTTGTTTAACTGGCGTGCTGTTTTAATGCTAAACCATAAAGTAGCATTTGTTTTCACACTTAAATTGTATTAGGTTAGTATTTTTTTCTATTAAATGCTATTATTCATTAGCTTTATCTATTTTATTAAGGCACTTTAACATATTTTGTGTACATTTACTGGCCTCTCAGACCTGACCTGCGTCCTCCCCACCTGTTTATTTGAACTGCTTTCGGTGTGAGCTGCAGGTTATTAATGATGCTGCTCACTTTAGGTGGTAGGAGCCTTTCTGCTCCTTCAATCCATTTTAAGCTGCACTTTACTTCTTTTGGAAATCGACTCAATTTACAAGTCCTGTAGAGTTAAACAGTTTAGAGTTACCATTTTTCAATCCATTCGGACGATCTCCAGGTCTGGTGGGTGCACTTTTAGATTAGTTTAGCGTAAATAATGTAATCAGATTAGACCGTTAGCATCTCGGTTAATAAAAGACTTTTAATAAAAATCCAAAACCAAACAAAAAGTGCTCAGGGCTACCTTAAATAATGTGTCTGTGCTCTTTGGGCAAGGGATTCATCGGAATAAACAGCAAAAATTAGTCCAAGGCACTCGAAAAAAACGTGGAACAATTATTTAGCATCTCATGCGTTAATGTTTGCAGTACAGTTTCCTAATCATTACTCTAAAATGAGAGGATAGTTGAAGAGTTTAGATGCAAAACCCTTTAAATCCATCAGACTTTGTAAATTTTTAATTTATTTAATAATTTTTTGTAAATGAGCATTTTCTATCAGGCTCCTATAATTAGGTTCAGTCAATTTCATAGATAATAAAAAGGTTATTAGCTAGTAAATAATTTTTTTTTTTTTCAAAAATGTCACTTTAGACAGTTGTTTGGTTTTTAACAAGGAAGATTTTCTTTTGCGTCAACCAGCTAAATCCACTTGTGCTTTTTTTGCAAAAACCTCTAAATCCACCTATTGGGACAAGACAGTGAATTAGTTGAAAAATCACCAAAGATGCTATTAGAAATTATTTTATCAAACATAAAACACATTACAATAACCACCTAAAATTCAAAATACATAAATGTGTCAAGTAAGTGGCGGTTAATTTTGTTTTGATAACCTCTGATAAACCAGAGACTAAGGAGAAAAAAAAATGAATGAATGAAATCTGTCAAGTAAGTGCATTAATCAATAACATTAAAACTGACATTAAATTAACAATCTGTTGTCATTTCTGATATTTAAGATTTAGATTTAATTGCAAACGTTGTAAACTTAACTTGGTAGAATCGAATAATGTAGTGTAAAAATGTTGTAAAACATCAATATCTGTGCATTGTCAATTAATATAAAAAGCTTATCAGACGTACAGATAATATGAAGTAATATAAATAATGTATAGTTTTACACATTATATTTATAAAAAAAAAAAAAAAGCTCACATTAGCATATAAAACACAAGGTAGGCCTGCTGGACAAAAAGGAGATGTCTCTCAGATAGAATGTCTCTTAGAAGCTGTCATTCATTAATTCTCACCATACTGAAGGTCTTGGTCTTTTTTTCATCTCTTGTTTATCCTCATAGCACCCATGCGGGATAAAAGAACGGCATTTAAGTTGTAATTCAAGTTAAGTTGTAAATTCAAAGTAGCTTCGCTGCGCAATAAAATCGTTAGGAAAGCATGTTACACTTCCGACTGTACATTGTGTTTTCTTTTTCTTATAATGCATAGAGTTTTGAGGTATGGGATGTTTTCATTTGCCATTCACTAACAGTCGAAGAGGCTCATCAAGTTCATCAAACTCCATCTTTTAAAATCTAAATCTGAAGTGGAATAAAACAGTCTCCTCATAATAGCCAGAGTGCTGCTACATTGAAAACGTATGATTTGATTTGCGCCTTCTGATAGGTTCTCGGGACATAGTGGCTTTTGCTGTTAAAGGCAAGTAGATTTTAGAGGCTTTTGCAAACAAACTGTTATTTCTGAATGCGCTGACACTGCGAAATAGCAACTCTTATTTTTACGTCAGTCTTAACACGCGGTGTAACTACAGAAAAGTCAAACTTTATATAGGAAAATTATCAAAACTCTTTATTATTATTATTATTATTAGTAGTAGTAGTATTAGTATTATTATTATTTTTTGAGTGAGCTAATGGTCTGATCCAATTCAATGGTTTATGCTAAGCTAAGCTAAAAGTGTTCTTTCCAGACCACGAGATCGGCTGAATGTATTCACAAATGTGTAAAATGTGGTAAACTCTACTGGAGGGCTATTCAATTGGTGACCTGCAGACCGAACCCGGCCCCTGAGGCAATTTGTTCCGGCCCTCCAAATAGTGTCATCATCAAAAATAAATTTAGTTCAGTCGAAAAGCGGCCGCTATAGTTATGTAGTAATGCACCTCTGTTCAATACAGCACGAGCTGCAGGTGAAGGTTGCGCAAAGAGTGAGTCACCTGACAATAAGCGAGTGGCACGAGCAGCCGAAAACATTTGGATATGTTTGCTGCAACTAACAAAGTTATGACAACTGTGTGCTAGTTTAAAAATCCGAGGTTGTACAGGGTGTCCACGGGTCTTAAAAAGTATTAAAAGTTGATAAAACAATTATAAGAAAATAAAGGCCCTTAAAAGGTATAAAAAGTCTTAATCCCACTTTTACGAGGTCTTAAATTTTGTTCAAGCGTCGTCTAAAGTGTTTTACTCCAAAAAAGCATAAATATATTTATTTTCCTCTTAATATTAACAACAGCATGCACTATCCATGCGGTTGGATTGGGCCGGTGTGTCCGGCCAAGCTCTCCCTCCTCGGGTGATGTCATGTAATTTGGGACAAACACGGGAAGGTGATGTGACGCATTGTAGCATGTAGCGAAACCATAAAACGAAACAGACGGCAAAATGGGAAAATGTAAGTTTGTGTACTCCTGGTTGGAGAAAGATAAGTTTAAACAGTGACTGAAGTCTGTCGCTGAAAACATCCACGTAATTTATTCTTTCAAGCGTTGTTTCTTCCAAGCTTATCCGAGTTCTGTTGCATGGTTGTGCTCCATTGATTTGTTTAACTACAATTTTTTTATTAACAACTGTTTATTAAGTTAAAAGTTTGATACTGATTAGAACTTGAAGTGGCGATGAGGTCTTAAAATATTCTGAGAATGTCTTTAAAAAAAGTCTTAAAAAGGTATTGAAATTACCATTAGGATTCCTGCATATAGCCTGTTATACATCAAGGTTAATACGCACGCACACTGGATTAATTATAGCCACAGGCCATTCACATAGCATGTCTTTTCCGTGCACAAGTTTGTTATTTCCAATGTAAGAATATATGCCAATATATGTAACTGTGATGCGGTTCAAAACATAACATATGAGTTTGAATGTAGAAGAAGCCTACTTGAGCAATGCACTGCTTTTGTTGTGCTTTGAAATACAACATTTGAATATATTTGAAAAAAAAAGCCTGTTGTACAGTGTACTGATATTATGTAGTTTCAAATACAAAATATTAACATTTTAATTTAGAAAAATCCAACATGGGTGTCTTAAGGACCAAAAATACAACATATTTGTTAATTGCTGTTGTGTCACCACTTATAGTCATGACTCTACGGCCCTTTATTTGGGATGCTTTTCATGAACTGGCCTCTATGACAAACTAGTTGAATAGCCCTGCTTTACAAGCTGCTTTTATCCGCTGGGTCCTAAAAAGTCTTAAAATGTCTTCAATTTCAAAAACAAAATTTTAGGCCTTAAGTAATTTTCACTGAAATATTGTGTTGCAAGTCTTCAATAATTTTAAACAAGTTCTAATTTTCTCATGTCTATGTAAAGCTACCCAATTGGGCCAACATGCATCAAATCACTAACATTCCATCTCAATAAAAGTTTTACTAAAACTTTATTAACAATTTATTATAAATATGGTTTATCTTCTTTACAATAACATGTTTTTGTATGTTTTAATTGGGCCATCAGAAAAAAATCCTTCGTATTTAACCTTGTGTAAGCCTGAAATAAAATTTATAATGGTCTTAAAAAGGTCTTAAAATGTCTTAAATTTGACATGATGAAACCTGTAGAACCCCTGACTATACACTCTCAGAAATAAAGGTACAGGAGCTGTCACTGGGGCAGTACCTTTCTTAAAAGATACATATTTGTACCCAAAGAGTCCACAGTGGTACTTCAAAGGTGCATTTTAGTGCCCAAATGTACCTAAAAAGTACCTTTGAGGTACCATTATGGACCCTTCAGGGACAAACTTTAGAAAAAGTACTGCCCCAATGACAGCTCCTGTACCTTTATTTCTGAGAGTGTAGGTATCTTAAAAAATAGCCTTTTCAAAAAAGCGGAGTGCTCCTTTAAATGGATTACTACAATCATATAATATATATATTGTTACATATAACATATATAACTGAACTTTAATAAAAGGAAAATAAATAAATAACTCAGTAAGGCACTAAACACTAAAGTTGGGGCACTCAACATTAAAATACTTTGTTTTAAAAGCATATCCACGAGACTCTAAACATTACACGTAAAGCAGAGGGCTAAGCTAAATGGCATAACTCTCTCTAATGCATTGTTAGCATGGAGTAAACTTCTGTCACGCATAACCAGATGTTTATTCATCTAGAAAAGTAGACAACTTTATAGCTTGAATAACAAACACTTTTTATGGAATAATTAATCCAAGTGCTCCACATTTCTGCTTTTAAACAACCCGGAACGTTGGCGCTGTTTAGTTCAAATGTGTGTAACCAAATTTTGCCCCGTTTTTTCTTGGAGAAAAAAAAACTGAGCGGTCAGTCAAAATAGCTTTCTGTGGTATCTTCGTGCCACAAATGCATGCCTTCAGAAAGTCAGCTGTTTTGGGGCTTGGGAAATTCTTTTAGATCCAAAGTATGAAGTAAACATGCTCGCTGTTTGTGCTGCCAGCAAAATCTATTGCATTCCTGTCGTTTGACTGTTTCATTTATATTATACATCAGCAATAAATTAAGTTTCTTCAAGTAATCCATCACATCCTGCTTTAGACGTCATCAACCAAGTGCTAGGCTAGAAAAAAACAATATACCTCAGATTCAGATAGTGAAAACCTGTAGATTTGAACATTTACACTCCTGTCTATTTAAAACAAATGCCTTCTCTTTCCTCTCCTCTCTAACTGTCTACAGGCCTCTGGATCTGGCGTACAAGTATGGAAACCTCAGTGAAGGAGTCTGCAAACCTGGCTATGCAGCTGCCAAAATGACTGCTATCTATCCAAAGTATGTACACATTTCTTTATAACATGTAATACACAGGGCTTAAGGGCGTGATGGTGGGTAGTATGATCGCCTCGCAGCAAGAAGGTCACTGGTTCGAGCACTGGCTGGGTCCGTTGGCATTTCTGTGTGGAGTTCGCATGCTCTCCCCGTGTTCGTGTGGGTTTCCTCCAGGTGTTCTGGCTTCCCCACAGTCCAAAAACATGCGCTATAGGTGAATTGGGAAAGCTAAATTAATTGGCCGTAGTGTATGTGTGTGAATGTAAAGGCCCGTGCACACCAGATATTTTTTTTTGCTCGCGTTTTACGTTGACGTTTAACGCCTTGTGACTAAATAAAGGTCGGCAATGTGATCGTGAGCCTCGGACATTATCAGGAAGGCTATTTCAGAGTTTAGGAGCCATAAATGAGAAGGCTTGATCTCCTTTACTCGAGTTTGCTATTCTAGGTACTACCAGAAGCCCTGAGTTTTGAGATCTTAAAGAGCAAGTTATATTGTAGCGATACAAAAAGTTGGTTTAAATTCAATACAAAACTTAACAGGCAGCCAGTGTAGGGAGGATAAAATTGGGGTGATACGATCATGTTTTCTAGACCTGGTAAGAACTCTGGCAGCTGCATTCTGTACTAATTGAAGTTTATTAATAGAGGATGCTGGGCAGCCAGCAAACAGTGCATTACAGTAATCCAGCCTTGAAGTCATAAAAGCATGGACTAGTTTTTCTGCATCCGAGATGGATAGCATACTTCGTAACTTAGCAAGATTTCTCAGATGAAAGAAAGCAGTTTTTGTGACATGGGATATACAATTTTCAAAAGTTAAATTGCTGTCTAATATGACACCCAGATCTTTTATAGTAGAGCTAATGCTAACTTTGTATCCCTCTAGTTGCAGATTAAGTTGCGAGATCTTCTGTGTACAGGATTTAGGCCCAATAAGTAATAATTCTGTTTTGTCTGAGTTTAAGAGAAGAAAATTGTTGGTCATCCAGTCTTTAACATCTTCAATACACTCAGTTAACTTAGACAGTTTAGATGTCTCATCAGGTTTAGTTTAAATATATAATTGAGTATCATCTGCATAGCAGTGAAAGCTGATCCCATGTCTTCTTATAATGTCTCCCAGGGGTAGCATGTATATTGTAAACAGCAAAGGGCCTAAAACTGATCCTTGAGGCACCCCATACTTTACTGGGCTGACTTGTGAAGGCTGTCCATTAATATTCACAAACTGGTAACGGTCAGCCAAGTATGACTTAAACCATTGCAGAACCTGTCCCTGGACAGCTGTAGACTTTAAGCGATTTATGAGGATATTGTGGTCAATGGTGTTAAATGCCGCCTTAAGATCAAGTAAAACTAATAGCGAGATGCACCCTTGATCATCAGCTAAGAAAAGATCACTGGTTATTTTCACTAATGCAGTTATGTCTCAAAACGCTGTCGCAAATGAAAAGCGTCCCGACATGTACGAGCCTTAAGAGTGTATGGGTGTTTCCCAGTGTTGGGTTGCGGCTGGAAGGGCATCCGCTGCATAAAGCATGTGCTGGATAAGTTGGCAGTTCATTCCGCTGTGGCAACCCCTGATTAATAAAGGGACTAAGCTGAAAAGAATATGAATGAATGAACACAGGACTTAACAATAAGTAAGAGCCACTGTCTGGCAACTGAAATAGTTTGGTTTTCTGTCTCAGATACGTTGTTTTTGGCTTTCTGCTTCAAATTATTGATGTTCTTAAATTTCAGTCACACAAAAGTTTCATCTTTGCTTGTTTTCTGTTGAAACGGATTTGTAGATTCAGAAAAATGTACCGATTCATAGATTCATTTTCACACACTTTTTGGAATATTGCATTAAAAATGCTAAATGGAAACTAGGGCTGTGCGATTAATCGAAATCGTATCACAATCACGATTTGAAACATTGCGATAAACTTATCACAAGAGGCTACGATATTGAGTATATATGTATTATTTCCCCAACCCACGGCAAATGTGTGACTGTCGTCTGTGTGTGACAGTCTTACTAACCAATTAAGTGAGCACACTTTCATTCTGCCCAATCAAAACTTTTCAATCTGTCACTTTAGTTTGCTGAGTGTTCTGTATGTATTTGTAATTATTATTTTTTTGTTTTTATAATAAGCTACATTCTCACTGATTTGAGTTGAACTAATTTACCGAAAGGTAAGGTCATTTTATTTGTGCTTGCTGTTTGCTCCAGAGAAAAATTTGTTTATTTTCTGAATGTTTAAAAACTATTTTGAATAAATATTGAAGTTAATATATTTTTATTTCCTTTTTTTAAAGTAACACTCACTGCGTTTCAGCAGTAAGAAGCTATGACACAGATTATTAAACTGAAGCTTGACTACAAAATTAAATCGCAAATCAAATCGAAATCACAAATATCTGTCAAAAAAATAAATAAAAATATCGCAATTCGATATTTTACCCAAGTCGCACAGCCCTATTGGAAACGGCAAAATGCACATAAGTTTTGAAATTACAGAGAAGGAATACTTTTTTTTTTTTTTCTACAATGGGAAAAGCAAATACTGAACAAATTCCAACATGTGCATCAAAAACAGTTGTTCTTTTATTTGGACAGTATTAATGGATGACATTTATTTTTAAATTGTATAATTTAGTGTCTTTGTTCAAATAAAATCCAAAAATCTATAATACACTGACTTTTCCTAAATGTGTGAATATCGCTTTCTAATATTTGATATTTTATTAAAATTACAAAGCACAAAATATTTCCCAGTACTGGGTTGCAGCTGGAAGGGCATCCGCTGTGTAAAACATATGGCGGATAAGTTGGTGGTTCATTCCGCTGTGGCGACCTCTAATAAGTAAAGGGACTAAGACGAAGGAAAATGAATAATGAATGAAAACATAAAAGAGTTCAGAGTATTTCTACCTTGAAAACACATGACCGCATGCATTTCACTTATTTCCATACCTTTGAATGTGCGTGCCTCTGTTGCCTAACCAATTCCTGCTGACATAAACATAACTTTCTGACAGCAAAAGCATAACTTTACTTCGTACAATAGTGTCTGAATAATGGGCGACACGGTGTGCAGTGAGTAGCGCTGTCACCTCACAGCAAGAAGGTCGCTGGTTCAGTTGTCATTTTTGTGTGGCATGTTCTCCCCGTGTTGGTGTGAGTTTCCCCTTCGTTGCATCATTATAGAAACAACGTAGAATATTATAATAAGCAAAAATCTGTTTGCAACATCAAGCAGCGTAACAAGCTGTTTTTAACGTCTAAAAATCGATTTAAAGTAAATGATAAGTAAATTAAAGTAAATGATACATGACGCTAATCTGCTTCTATTGATCAGTGAATTTGATGCGCAAATGAAGTGGACTTGATGCACAATTTAAGCGAGAAAACTTAAAATGTTCAAGCGTCTATTTACGCGTAAATAGCAGCATTAGTCTTATACAATATACGATATGCAAACAAAAAACTTTTTTTGTTATATTGATGCCTTGACTGTTTGGTTCATAAATTGTTTATTGATAAACTTATAAATTACAAAATCTAGATATTAAAATCTGTTTAATAAAAATGTGGGTAATAAGGTCGCTGAATCAAGCTCCAGCTGGGTCAGTTGACGTTTCTGTGTGGAGTTTGCATGTTTTCCCTGTGTTGTGTCGTGGGTTTCCTCCAAGTCCAAAGACATGCGCTATAGGTGAATTGAAAAAGCTAAATTAAGCGTATATGTGGGAATGAGTGTGTATGGGTGTTTCCCAGTACTGCCTTGCAGCTGGAAGGGCATCAGCTGCGTGAAACATGTGCTGGATCGCTTGGTGGTTCATTCCGCTTTGGCGACCCCTGATAAATAAGGGCACTAAGCTGAAGGAAAATAAATGAATGAATGAAAAATGTGGGTATTAGTGTTTTGGTTAAACAGTTTGGTGCTTCACTAATTTAATGTTGACATGTTAACTCTTTAAGGTGGTGATGTTGACATTTTGAGATAATTTTCAAATCAATCATATTTGAACTAAATTTTGGTTTTCTTTCACAACAAAATATATGAATTTATCAAAATAATGCCTGGCTGAAAACCTACTACTTAAGCCCTGATACATGCACTGAGATCCACCAGAGTTTCAAATGAGTCGCCGCATTGTAAGATGCGATTTGTGTTTTGAGAAAAGGTATTTCACATTTGAAAAGAAGGATAACTAAAGATGGCAGATGGGATGGAAGTTTGGTCGGAAGAACACAAAAGAAGCTTCGGCTGAATGATGTGTTTTTTATCTTCCTTTTTATTCTTATCCCTTCAGCTTTTCTAAACCTGTTTTTGATCTATAAACTTTGCACTGTTGAGCTTCTCCGTCGTTTACAGAATTAAATACGATCTCCATGAATGGACGACAGCTTTGTTAAAGATTTAGCCTCGATTTTTCGATTTTCCATTGAGAGACACTATGTCACTTCACAACTACGAACCCCCGAGGCCAGTCTCGTAATATCTCCAACTGAACAGAAAGCTGCTCTTTTGATCCTTTAAGCCCTTATTAATTTGTGACCTACCACAACAAACAACCACTTCCGCATGTTCACCATCTCCACAATGCGCCTGTTGTAACAGCTCTGTTTGGATGTGGACAGTGATTCTGTCTTTGGCGGCTGACAGCAATAAAAGTCCTGTAAAGCAGCCACTGTGGAAGAGCCAATGAGTCAACATCTTCTGTTTGACTAAATCCGTGACCCTCGATGATGTCATACAGCACTCGGCGACCCTCGATGATGTCACAGGCCTTTGATAGAACTTTTCCGTCTGTGCTGGCATCCGTATCCCATTGTTCCCTCGTCTTCAGTGTAATTCTCCGGCTGGCTATTGTTAGCGTAAGTCATTTTTCCACTCCAGCATGCCCAACGATGATAAACATTAAGCATCACGGTTGGGGTTTGTTCATGGATATTTCTTTCATCGCCATACCATTGTTTAGAAATCGCTTTTCCACCAATCAAGCAAGATTATTTTGGAAAGGATTTTAAGCAGCTATCGCAAAACAGCAACTATCACACAATAGCAACAGCAATATTTAGTCCAAATCAGATGGTTGATTTAAACAAAAACTGACTAAACAGAACTAATAATGTCAGGAAATAACCTTTTAAAGAAGAGCGAGTGGAGATCTTTTGACAACAAGAATGACGAGTTGCAGAAGATGCATCTGTGGTGTTTCTCAATGCGATGAATGTATTGGTGACTGGAACTTTTTAACAGTTCCCCTAATTAACGGGATATGTGTTAACAGCGTCTAGAATGTGTCTCTAATTAACACATGTGATTGATCATTGTTCTCAGGGTCTGTGTTTATTTTTGGGGGTCAGGAGGCTTTGCTGCCACATAATTACAACACAAATATTTGAGTTTTTTTTTTTATAGCGTGATAAATAATTTATAATGATGTTTGGGGTACGTTGATTCAGTTTAGATGGTTCCAGAATCACGTTGAACTAAAAAGCAGACCAAACGTTTAATGTTATTTCTGAATGTATAAAACCTGAAATAATTAGTATTGTAATGGAAAAGTTATTGCAATTAATAATTCAAATTTCATGTTAAGCAAAATATTTTTGCTCTAAAATCAAAGCCATAAATCTGAAAAAGTTATGTTTTATATTTGAGTTTGATATTTCAAACAAAATGAGCTTTCAGTAGGATTTAGTCTTGGTGCAATTGCTTCTGCTAGATTAAACTAGTTCTACATTTAGTGCTAGTGTGGTCTGTTTTGACTGAACAACGTTTTTGGGGCTTTACAAGTTTAGAACTGAAGAATGACTTGAAAAGTCATTTAAAATATTTGTAAAATTTGAGTTTTTTTTTATTGACAAAAATATTCTTAATGCAGTTCTCGTCAAGGTTATTATATTTAACAAAAACGAACGAAAAAACGGAAACTTGAATTGAAAAAACAGTTTCGTTAACTGAAATAAAAATAAAAATGAGTTTAAAAAAAAAACTAGAACTAACTGAAACTGCATTGTGTACATACAAAACTAACTGAAACGAGCTAAAATTATAGTGAAAATGTCATTCGTTTTTGTCTTTGTAAATTTGTTTAATACATAAGCCTACTGCCTTTTAGAAGTAAATCTGTTTACTTTGCGCTGCCAGGTGTTTGACCCATATGCACTTCAGAGTCTGATACTATTGGCCAGATCAAGCAGGTTTTCCTTCAGACAGCAGCATGGTGACATCATTAAATACAGAGACTTAAAATTATTAATTTAACCAATTTTTGTCATAAAATGTTTTTTTTTTCTCTATTAGTGATCGCGATGATTCGTGAACAAATAGTTCTTTTTAACCAGCTCTTCTAAGTGAACCAGTTGAACTAATTTACCAAATCGAACTGAAGCATTTGAAACAATTTGCGTCTCCAGTAACTTTAACACTTATCAACAAACAACTTAATTTTTACATGCCTGATAACCCCCTCTGACTTGAAATAAACCAATATATATTGCAGTGTTTCCTCTAGGATTTTTTCCAGCTTTTGGGCTGGAAACAGTCAGCATCATCTGGCAACACTTAGCAAATCTTCTTGTGCGCTCTCAAATAAACGCTGCTGAAGTGTGATTTAGTGCGTTTATGTAACGAGTATGTCTCCAACATTTATTAGATTTGCTAGGAATATTTATGAATGTCTCCAATAGACCTACAGAGCGGTATTAATGCGTGATGAAGTAAAGTGAAACCGCTATACGTCGTGTTTGCTGGCCTCACGCATCACACACCTGTCAGTCAGCCAGTCAGTCAGTCAGCACGTAACCTTAAAGGGTTAAACAAATGACGCAGAGCACTATGGTCGGTTACAGAAAAGTTTACGTGGTTATAATTCACTTAGTTTTTAATACGTTTTGGTGCTATTATCACCCGCTATTAAAAAAATAAAATGTTTTGAATGAGAAGCTGTAATTTAGCCGTGGAGGGATGAATTTTGGCGTGGTGGCCCGCCATGGAAGAATGAATGTAGCGGAAACCATGTATTGAGTTATTCAGTTATTAGAACAGTACACTGAAATCAGATTTGAGAAGCGGTGAACCAATAACATTGCGCATGGGTGATTCAGTGAACCAAATACAAACAGTATTTCACCACCTGCTGTGACTGAACTAAATTTGATCAACTGCAGAGTGGGTAAACTGAGGGCTTAAACGAGATGGTCTGGCGAAACGCAAGTTTATTCAATCATGGAAAGTCATTTAAATAAGTAAATAAAGCTTTATTTGTGTTAAACGTAATTGTAAGTAACTTTTCAGATCATGGTGATGTTTTAACTGACTGAAATTATGACTGCTGACAAAACTTGAGAGGAAAAGATCCCACAATAGATCTGAACTTCCTATCACTACTGTGTATCTAACCTCAGAAGCAGCCTTGCATACATATTTTACTTAAGGCTGCCATCTTGTGGGCTGTTGTATTTGAATTTGTGTTCTTGTGTCCAAAAAAAGTAGCTTATCTTTGGTTGAGTTTTTATTATAGAATATTTATTATGCACCTAACAAATATCCTAATTTACAAAAAAATAAATAAATAAATAAATAAAAAGCTAAAACAAATACTGAAACTATACTAAAACTAAGCAATTTCAAAATATAAACTAGCAAATCTCCTAAAAACTAAAACTAACTGAATTTGAAAAAGTCTAAACGAAATAAAAACTAAAACTAATGAAAAATCCAATACAATTATAACCTTGGTTCTCGCTGGATGGGAAGGTTGAAAAAGCTCAATAATTGGTTGTTGGAAAAAATATAGGGACTGTTCCTTGAAAGCCCACTCAGCATAGTTAGAAAATGGTCATTTGGGCAATCACTTTTCCTCATTTTACTTTATTAGGGCGTCCCAGCATGTGTAGGAAACCACCTGAAGCCATGTGATCCCACCCTCTGTTAGTTTAGTCATTGGCTAACCCTTGAAATCCAATTTATTTTCAACACCTCTACTCCTTTCCCAAAATTGTTTGTATTGGACTCTTAAATCAAATGTCTTGGGTGAACTTGAGTGGGCGGTTATAAAAATACAGCCCCCAGTGAGAGATAGCCATGAGGAAATGAGCACATTGTGCACAGGCCTCCTGTTCAGGACCCCTTTATGACAGGCAGACCCCTGTCTGTCTTTAGGCCTGAAGCGCTCGCGCCCAGTTATTTATAATGCAAGTTAATCCACACCCCACAAGCTAATTAATCACAGTTTGTTTTGGCAAGGTCTGCTTTTATCAGGTGATTATAAGAGGAGGATCCTGTGTAGCAGCTTTATTCTTGACATTGTTGGACATCTCAAGTGATTAGTATGTGAATTAGACACACTTTTTATCGGAGTCTCCTAAACAGTCGCCAATACTGAGCCCATTCATTTCCTCATCTCATTTCCTGCTCTTGCACTCTGACATTTTCTTTAACTGACATCTTTGTCCTCACTTTCCCTATTTTATACATTGTGCATTTGGCTGGTTTAGAAGAAACTACAGTCTTTCTTCACTGAAACGTTGTTAAAAAAAACCCTATAAAGGGTAAAAATCTGTTAATAATTATTCACCCACCTGTTGTTCAAGTCCCCTGAGGTCTTCATTCATCTTTGAAACACAAATTAAGATAAATTAATTAAGATTAAATCTTCCATTGAATTGGGAGGATCATAAAAACAGACACACATCATGTGGCCACACTTACGAATTCAGAAAATGTATTTTTGAAGCAATCAGAGATCATAGACAGCAGTGGTTCCAAGACGTTCAAAGTCTAGAAAAGGAACCAAAAACATTGTCAAATGTTCCATGCGACTTTGGTAGTTCAAATGTAATCATACAAAGCTAAAAAAAAAACAAAAAAAAACACTTTTAATTAAATACAACTCTATTCGCTCATATCTTCTCTTCCATATCTGGTTGTATTTTATTTTTTTAACATAATTGTTATTGGAGCTTCAGATGAACCTATAAAGTCACGTTTAATGTTCTGACAATTTTTTTCGTTTTGGTTATGACCGTTGCTGTCTTTTGAGGGTCAGAGAACTCTCATATTTCATCTACAACGGGGGTCTCAAACTCAAATTGGTGGGGGGCCATATCAGTGACTGACAATTCACATGGGCTGTTTTATCATTCAAGCACAAGGGGGATAAAAAGTGGAAACCTGATGTAATTGATGCACTCAGACATACTTTCCTAAATATAGTCAAAGGTCTTCCTTTTTGTTTCTTGTGCATATTGAAGGGGTAGTTTAAATTGCTATGAAAATACTACAATGTAATAATAGGCTCAATAATAATAATTATGTCCCAATGAATTGATGCTTAAGCAAAAGTTTAAAAGATAGCATAAGACTTTAGTCACTTTACTGGCAATTGTTCTTCTCAATATCATTTATTTTTGTAAAACTACAACAATGAGGGGGAAAGTATGTATATATTTACATTTACTTTAACACGTTCAATTTAGTCAGCAGTAAAATTTGACTAATGCACATTTTTTATACAAATTTTACCACCTAATTTTATGCATATGAGGAAAATCTATAGGAGACTATCGAATATTAGCAAAATGATCATATTACACCAGCAGCCTAAGAGGTGAAGTTTGAACCATGAAGAGGTGTTTGTACAACAAAATACAGGTGGTATAAAACTAATTATGATCAAATGACCCTTGAATATTTAGCTTACAGACATATATTTCAACGTCGAATCAGCCCCAGAATTAATCTGCATGTGCATTACTCTTAACCGCATGCTGAGAGAAACCGAAAGTAACCCAGATATATAGTACAATACTTTGAAGTCCCAGTAGGTGGGGGGTCAAAACCACAAGTGGCTATATGCCACTGCACAACAATTATTGTGATTCAAAAATATATGTTTTGGCGGGACAAATCTCGTTATACGGGCCAGCAGTTTGAGACCCCTAATCTAAAATATCTTTATTTGTGTTCCAAAGATGATCAAAGGTTTCAGGGGATTGGAACAACATTAAGGTCAGAAATTAATAACAGATTTTTCATTTTGTGGTGAATTAACCTTTTTGTGTATTTTGAAGGTGGTAAACTTGCACCGCATAGTGCATTGAAAAGGTTTTTAGGAAAGGCGTTCTGTTGCTTTTTTTATCCCAACTGCAGGACCTGCATTTTAAATGACCCATGTGTTCTCTGTACTGACCCATGATTAGTCTTCAGTTTTCAAAAGGGGCCTAATTGTTTACAAGCTCTCCTTGTTAGTGGCCCCCGATCCCCAACCAGTCTACTGCAGTTTTCTAACTTAATCATAAAACGCCTGTGAAAGAAGGGAAAAAAACTTGAAAAATGATCCAATATCCTCATGTTTGTAAATGAATAATGAGTCTGTTGAGTTTGGAGGGTCATAAAAACAGACACGCATCGTGTGGCCACACTTACGGAAGCAGAAAAGAGGCAGTGTTAACTTGGAGTGTTCGTGGAAAAGTCTTCTGCCCTCTTAGACTTGCTCTGTCTGTATTAAATAAAATCATTAGATGACCTCTGAAAGGGATCTAGTATAAAAAAATGTTGGCTTCTGAAAGTTCCCACTGCCTACCGGCACCTTTGAGCCACTCTGTGCTCCACTTCCTGGAGATTTGCTCATTTGTATTGCTTTAAATGTTGTTGAAAAGGTCTTTGGTAGCAGGCAGAGTAGATAAGAAATGACAGTGAGGATCTGAGGGTCAGAGGCACAGGCATTCATCGTAGCATTTGCACATCTAGCCTTAAGACTGGAGTGTGCTGGGAAATGGCCTGCGGGGTAGGGTATCCCCTGACTCCTCTGGAGAAGGAGATGGATTGGTGCTGGTTTAGCCACACGGTTTTCAACTTTAACCACAGGTCAAAGCAGAGACGAAGTGAGACCTCTCACAGACAAAAGACCCTTATGACCCCGTCAGGCTCCTGATGTCCAGGAGAGGAATGTGTTGTTAGGCTATATATTATTCTGATGTGGAATTATTAGCTTATTGATACGAAGGTGTTTACAGTGCGAAATGTGCTCTTAGATAAACTCTCAGTAATAAATTAATATTCTTTTCATTCTGTTTTCGCAGGTTTAGTAAGCCAGCTTCTATGTTTTTGGACCGAAACTTTAAGAGGCTTGCAAAAGTGATCAACTATTTACCTCCATTTGGATTCAGAACACAAGGTATGTGTCTGTTTTCAAATTAAGTTGTGGAAGACTTTGACTTTTAGGAAAAATGTTATACAGATAATGTATTGGTTTGCAATTCATTGGTTTGATTCAGGTCCTGTTTACACCATGTTTTAAGGCTAATTTTGGTAGATCAAATCATAAGTAGATGAAAAAACCTTTCTGTTTACCCCTGTTTTTTAGTCTGTCTCTATTGACAACTTTTCAGATTTATCTGTATGTATTTATTTAGATGTTTTTTTCTGTGGACTGGTGTATGCAAGGGTTTTAGCATTTCAAGTTGATAAGCAAGTTTTTCTTTCTTTCAGTAGTTTTTTTTTCCACTGTGATTTAGTTGAAAATCTATTCAAATATGTGACAATTCAAACTGGTTGAAATGTTGAATGAACGCGAGACAAGTTTTGAACAGAGAGGGCGCTGTGTTTACAGGGGCAATCTCACTTTACCTGCACATTGTCTTCACAGCGAAAGTGTGAAGATGTTTTTCAGACTGAAAGAAAAAGTTGTTCTGTTACAGAACCAGGTATTAGATTATTTTTACCCTCTCCTTTTCAAATTAGTTCATGCATATTTTATTAATTTGCTAATTGAATATTTAAAAATGTTCAAGATTATCTCTTAAGTATGTTACACTGATACTTATACTAATTAATTATACAAGTAATATTAATTATTCACCTTTATAATCATGTTCAACTTCTGTCTTTATCCTACTTTATAATTAGTAAATTTATAATCGGTGTTTTATGCCAGTGGCCAGTCCCCTGGAGCAGAGGGCCCACTGACAACCTCTGTACAGGCTGCTCTCTGGTATAGGAAAGGCTTTCCTCTCCACACCAGCCATCTCTTATGCCAGAAAACAGAGTTATGCTGATATTTCTGTTTTAAAAATGTAAAATCCCAACACAGTCATAGTTTTAGTTTGTTTATATTAATGAATCTTCTATAGTTTCTATAATTTTTTTATCTATTTGTTTTTAAAATAGCTATTTAGTTATGTTAACGAGGTTTACGTTCGAAATGTTTACGTTTGAAATATTTATATTATTTTCTAATTAATTAAATAATGTAATGTGGAACTCCGAATAGGCATCTCATTTCGGAGTCTGCTACTGTACACTGAAGGTTGCATTTCATTCACATACACATGACAAATTGACAGATTTAGATTACAAAACGAAAACACTGACTGAGTCCTTTTTAAGAACCAGCATAGGCTGTTTTTTTCCAATCATATGTTTTTTTTTTCTAATTAATGTCAAATTTTTTGTCAAATTAAATATCAGGATACCTTAAGTCGACTGCTCCATGGAAAATATGCCTTTAATTAATGCTCCGCTGTTATTATTATATCACAAAACCTTTTTACATTTTTAATAAAAATCATTATTTTGAAGATTATGTCTTGAGCGTCTGGTTTTACCTTCTGAGCTTCTGTGCTTTTTTTTTTTTTTTTTTTCGCTCACTTGCGTTTCAAGTGCGCATGCTGCGTGTGATGAAAGACAATGACAACTTGCGCATATATATATATATGATATTGCATTTATTTGCAAACATGCTGTAAATTGAAAGCTATACTGATGTGGCTACTGAGAACGTGCGTGTCGCGCAATACTGCAGCTGCAAAGGACTTTTCATTAAAAAAAAAAAAACGTTTTTGTGATTTACGCAAAAGCCACCAGGTGGCGCAAGGAACAACCACTTTTCCATTGACTTAGTTGTGTTTGTGCATGTTTAGATGCGTGTATTTGTGTGTGAGAGAACGGGCAAAAGAGCGCTCTATACAGCTTCGTCTCGCGGCTGGGTGTCTCTTTCTTTATTTTGGAGATAATGAATACATACATGTGAATACAACAGAAATACATAGACATAAAACTTTACAATTTACGTGTCTGCTTTTGTAGGCTCAACACAATTTCATAGATCTAGATAAAATAGCCTAAGATATATTGAAATCATTTAAAGGTATACAAATATCGGATATAGTAAAAACATTAAATAAATCACCATAAAACAAACAAAAGCTATAACAATTTAGGAATATACAATATAAAATAAATTAAACCATTGTCAGCTATTTTAAACTTTAATTTTACAAAACCCTATCTTAAATAAAGATTTTAGATATTTTAGCCTATTTGATGTGTTTATGATGCAGATCCAGGAGGCAATCAGAATCAGCGCTGGTTTGGCATTAATTTTGTCTGTGTCAAACTGCACTATTCTTCTTCCATTTTGCATCTTTGGCAAATATGTCTGTAGGCACATGTGGTTGCGTGTTACCGTCCCGCGAGTTAACAAAAATATGTTGCAGTTGCACATCAAGGGGCCGATCACAGAACGCGCTTTTCCGGTCCAAAAACGCGAGGCACATCACACTGCCTTTTTATGTTGACAAGAAAATAAGAAGCCCGGTGCTCTTTTTTTTTATTTATTTTTTAATTTTTTATATAATAATTAATAATATTGTGAAATTTAAGATATGTAAAGTAATACAGTTCTGGATAACTTGAAACAGTGAGCACTAGTCTCTCCTCCATCAGTTCTCCGTAGTCGTCTTAACACAAACCCTGCTGCTCTGGGACGAGCACGCAAAACACTCGTGGCCGTTAGTAAACCATTCAAAAGATGCCCCTCTCAATGCAAAAAATGTGTGTTCGCTGTGATCTGACCCTTATGCAGCCAAACATAAATATATACAAAGTAGTTTTAATCGTTTAACTGATACCATTAATCAGTTACAAACGCACCCTTTTGGTTAACTGCTTATCGCTTATTTTGGTCATCCCTAGTGTAAATCAGAATTTAATCAAATCAAGAAATCAACTTCAGCCTGTGTGGGATTAAAAATAGCATTAATGAAAAGTCTGATAACACACACACACACACACACACACACACACACACACACACACACACGCACACACACAAAAAGAACTCCAGTCTCTCCAGTAGTGTGTGAAATTGAATCACTGTTTTGTGTGTGTATGTGTACGTGGCCAAATGCATTGCACAGTATGGCAGACATTTCTGCGATGTGAGGGTTTATTCCATTCAGCAGAGAACAAGAACTTCATTCTACTGAGCTTTGTGAACGTATCAAAGAGAACGAGACCTCTGGAAGAGACTTGCAGATAAGGCAACGGTTCCTTGAAACCAATTGGTTGTTAATGTAATCCACCATTGTCTGCTTTTCCCTCCATATGAAAAGATGATTACATCTTAGATTTCAGCACATTGTCAAATGTTCCAGCACTTGAGGGCGACGGGGCACATAAGGGTACCTTCAATGTAACCTTTGTGTTGGGTTTGAGGGCTGCCGTGTCCACACACATGAAGACTTTCAAAAGAACGAGTCCCATGTTTACATTACACCTGGTATTTGTTTGCAGCACGGTTCGTGAGCCTAGCGTGACTTGCTTTTAACTTTTATTCATTTGGTTAGGTGATACGTGTGGTTTCTGAATAGAACTTGACAAAGGTCTCCGAGTCGCGGGACAGACGGGCTTAAAAATAAAAGGTCTTGTTTTCTGCACTACCAATTCTGATATAAGCGGTCCCTGCGGCCACCTACGACTTTGTGATTTCTGCTCTTGATTATGTGGTCCTCGGGTGGAAAACATTCAGTCAAGGCATTACACATGGCCGTGCCGACCGTAGGGTAATCCCAACATCCTTTAGAGAAGGGAGAACTAAAATACCTCAAAGGAGAATAAACCATTAAGGCTGTTTTGACTGTAAGTTTGGCTTTTTAAGTGCCTTACAGTATTAAGTAGCCTCTTAAATGTCTCTAGTGACTCAGGATGAAGTGTCACACTTAGCTACTTTGCTGAAGTTTCTCTAATACTCGCATGGTTTAAATATTTTATGCTCATGTTTGATTGGTTTTTAAACAAAAAAAGCCTCTTGACAAACGTGACATGAAAGAAATGTGTCATTATGCGACTCTAAAGTCTTACTCCAGATGTTTTTTGTCATATATTAGCTTCTTGCAGTATTTGCGTCACACCATTCTACTTTATTTTAGTGCTTGATTTTTTTATTTTTTTTTCCTTGCCAAAACAGTGCATGTTAAAGAGGAGGGTCTCGTTTGTTTTAACTGCCAAGAGTGATACTTGGCTGAAATGTTTATGGCGTTTATCTTAAAACAATTGGAACCTAATGCTCGTCCATTTCTTTGCAAGACGCTGTTATATATATTTTTTCATTTCTTATTTCAGTGTGGTCTCGCTGCTGTTTATGCAGTTCGTGGTGATGCTTGATGTGAGCCGTCAGCGCTTTGTCCAAACAATGACGGCTACTCCCTGATGCTTTTTAATCATTAAGGTCGCCGTTTAGGGTCAGCAGAGATTTCAAGCCCTTACGTTAGCTTTCGCACTACAGACCCTTTTCATATTTTAATATTAAGAATAGAAAAGTAAAGCTATATATGTCTTTACATCACATTGTAAAACAAAACTCTTATGCATGGTGTTTCTAATGCAGCATTTACACTCAGAAAATCACGTTTTCTGTTTGTTCAAACTACTTATTTAAAAGAAGCTGAAATGACACAATTCATGAGGTTTATTTGGGACACTAAACCCAAACCCATATATTTGGGATTTATTTGTTTTATGTTCAATCCACTTAAATTTGTAAAAACTAGTTAAGTAACTTGATTTCGTTATGTTGTCCCAAAACAAATTGATTGTGGAACCCAGCATTTTTTTAGTGTATGGGCAGGACAGTACAATTGACATTGTTCTTTTTTCTTCCCATTAAAAGGCATGATAACTTTTAAAAATTATTTTTATTAATTTGAGCAAATTAAAATGCAAAAAATATATTTGTACTCTCCCATTCACTGCTCTCTTAGGGTCCACACCCAGGTTCGTTTGACCTCAGAGTACGGTACATTTAGCTAGTGTGAATGTGTCTTCTGAACTCGGGTGTGCACCCGTGAACTGTGCGTACTTTGGTACGGTTCACTTCTGATATAAATGCAAATATCGAAACTGAACCGCCAACTATACAACAAACTTGAGTTTTCATAACATTCATTCGTGTGTGTGTGTATATCTGTGTATCACCTACCTTGACGACAAGCGGTACTGACCCAGTGCAAACAGTGATAATGTCTGCTTGTCTCCACCAAAAACGACTTCTGCAGACATTGCGTGACGTTCTCAACATTTTACATATTTTTTGCGGCAGATATACGCAAGTGGCTCTCTGTATTTTGGTTTTGGTAACAAAAGCATTAGATTCAGTAAAAACAGAATGACTGTGATATGCGGACGTCTCCATTTTGGTGCTTTGCTTTCATGGCCGTTATCTGGCAACGGCTGTACACAAAACAGCAGCTTGATGAAGCAAGCTTACCGGGGTTCAGAAGGAAAAAAAGACTGTGTGAACACAATTAAGCCGAGAAGGTGGCAAGGGGGGACAAGCGAGCCTGGGTTTGGTCCAGGCAATTGCGCCAAGTGTGGAAGCACCCTTAGTGGTGCTTAGCCAGTGGTCATCTCAGCCAGCACCCTTAGCCAGTGGTCCTCAACCATCAAGCTGTGTACCGATACTGGTCCATGGATCACTTGTTACTGGGCCACACAAGAAATCATTAATTATTTCCGTTTTATTTATTATCTGTGCAATCTTTTATTTTGAAAAAAAGTACGTATTCTCTCACTTCACATCTCAGCCACCTGAGCGACCAAATTTAACTCAAAAGCAGCAAAATGAGTAAGAACGTATTTGGAAAGTTTCTTTGCTAAGGGGAAAATGCCCAGTGAAGGACCCATGAACTGCCAAGGAATGAATCCGCAACCCATTTTTCAACAAATCAGATGAATCCAGCATGTCTGTTCAAGAAAATCAACAGCTGGAGATCGCAAATGACGGCAGGCTTTTAGGGGCCATTCGCATGTCACGTCTTTTCTAGAGTTCGTGCAAGTATGTTATTTCCAGTGAAGGTGCGCAGCTTGCACGCGCAAATGGCGTGACGCGCTCGCGCCTTCCAGGCGCTGTCAGTTCAATGAATACTGTGAGAAGCGAACTGCGAGCGACATGACAAGAACTGACCATTAAACTTGTATGGAATATACACATTTCGGTAAACTAATTATCTCAGACAAACACAGAACAGCCAAACACTGCAGTGCTTTGTCATTTTTTTTCATAAATAAAGCTCGAATCAGAGTGACAGCTTGCTTTAAATGTTTGGTCGCCTAACAACCTATGAACCTCCTACCACCCAACAACCCTCTGGTAAAATTTCAAGCATTGACCAGTCCGCGGTGGTAAAAAGGTTTAGGACCACTGCACTAGGCTATCTGAACCATGCCCAGGCACATTTGACCACCTGGTTTGTTTGACAAGTGTGAGTGCTCCCAATCATACTCGGACATGAATCTGGTGCGGTACGGTTGGGATTTGGCGCAGTACACTTGTAGAATGAGTGCAAAGCGCACCTGGGCACGAAACTGAAGATTATTTTGTTAATAATTTTTACTTTCCAATGAACGCAAACTGTTATAGTTTATTAAAGATGCAAGCCCCTGGCTGCACGACAGCTGCACCTTCAGCAAACCTCCTAATACATGCAGCACAATGACTTGCATGAACATTTATGAGCATCAAAAGTGGTGGATCTGTTCAGCAAAAGATTTGACCGTGTCACCGCATACCAAATGACTTAAAATAATACTAAACAATATAACTAAAGAAATCTCCATTGTATGGAGAGAGAGAGAGCACTTCTTCTCTGTTAAACTAAACAGTCACATTGTTAATGACGTAAGCGTGCTCAAGACAACCGTGCCTAGTGTGAGTACACCCTTAGTTTACCAAACAATGGCGACTTCTGCTGCTGAGAAACTCAAAAATGTGAAAAGGGTCTATTTAACCTTATTCTTCATGTCCGAGCGGGCACAGATTCCATTGGAATCTTTTTGGCTCAAGACTTTGTGTCATTCACTTTTAATGATTTTTAGACATTAAAAACGGGTCATGCTGCTTGATGTTGCAAACTGATATTTTCTTATTACTTGGTCTACTTGTGTATAATCATTAACACACTTGCTTGTAGAGCAAGTAGTTTGAGCGTTTTCTGCCGTTTATTATTCCAAGTCATCTCTCCCATAGGAAACTGTGTTGGAAGTTCAAAATCAATTGCAAAAAACAAGCGTACTTCTGCATTGAAGAATAAAGTCAATACCCACTGTAGAAAGTGAATTGGTTTATAGAAGGTCCTCATATTGTAACCACAACCATTCCCTTCAAACCCGAACCAAACCACAAGACTTACATTGGTACATTCTATTATGTTTGCCTCTCAATAACATGGCATCCGTGCTAATAAAAAAGATAATCTCACATGCAAGCTCTTTGTTGTCAGAAACAGTAATGGTAGTCATTAGGGCAGATGCTTTCAAACCACCGGACGAGGAAAAAAAAGGAAGAATTATGTACAGATGTAGATTTGGCACCTCACACGTAATGCAAAATGCCTAGCAGACCTCCCAAACTGTTCCCTCCATGTTATGCCTTTTTGGTTTTTGGGGGGGAAACCTAGTTAAGGTCAAAAAGATATATTTGGGGAAATAGCTGTATACAAATGGGCTAATTGAATTGTCACTGCATCTTTGGCCTTTCATAGGATGCTAAGTAATGCTTTAGAAAAATCAATTGCTTATGCAACCTTACTAGGAAATCCGGTGTCTTCACAGATATCAGTAACGACATTTATGTGTGGCAAGGCTGCCACGAATTCCTTCAAGGGTATCGGAGGAATGATCACTATGACTAAACAGCTCTGTAAATTTAGATCATGAGGTGACAAACTGTGAGCGCTACATTGAAGTCTTTGGCACAGGAATTTTACTTGTTTGCAAATGACATTCCACTTTTACACAGACTGCTTTTTCTAAAGTGTCAGTAACCTATTTTCAGCTGCTAATTCAACTTGCAGGAATACAATCATGCTTCTTTATCAGACCACCAGGAGTGTGCTTAATTGATTTGAAGAAAATCATCAGATTTTCAGATTAGAGCCGTGACAGTCCTCAGATGTTTATGTTTCATTCCTTTGTTCATCTTTTATCTGTCTCTACAGAAAGAATCATAGATGTTATATTATCCGCCACAAAGAATTATGGACTGGGTCCAGAATTGGATAGGTAAGACTTTTGAAATGCATTGCTTTTAATTCATTTGGGTAAAGGTCTTACACCATATTTGAACCAGGTGTGATATGTCCACCTTGACATTTTGTTTATCCAAAATCATGTTTTCTATTTTTGTATTATATATGTATGTTGTAGATTTTTATATTCATCGTAATTATTAAGTCTCTTAGGCTAGCCAAATCTGCATTTATCAAAAATACTGTGAAATCTGTAAAATTTTAAGAAGCTTTTTTATAAGTTAATGTGGTTTAGATTTTTTTTTTCCATGTGATGGAATTTTTTTTTTTATGAACATCAAGAGCCCTGTCATACACCCCGTGCAATTAGGGTTGGGTATCATTTGGGTGCTACCGATGCTAAATTGATACTTTTAAAATGGTACCGGTGCCTGAACCGACAAAATTATTTGACAAAAAATATTTTAATCATTATAATTGAACAATATAAATATATATTTATAATAAGTTTAAAGTAAACATCAATTCATATATTAAACATTTGAATAGCATTAAAATATTTCTTTTGATCATTTGTTTGTTAGCATGAATGCAAGATTTACATTAGCTTACTACTAACCAATGGAAAGGCTGTCATCAAAATTAGGGAACACCTTTTTTCTGGGTGTGGGGCTTGTGACTACTTTTACATGGACATCAGTGGTCTAAAGATTTGCCTTAATCTGAATAAGAAAATAATATGATTCAGGTGTTTACATGTGTTGCTTTTTGAATGTTACATTCATGATTCCCAGTTACATGTTATAGCACATAGATCCATTAACGTCATTGTTTTCTCCACAGTTTGTGTCTGTGGTTCTTTTGGATTTCAAAAATCACTGTTTACGTGGTAGACTCTTAATCAGAGTATTGTCTTAATCATATTTTAAAAAGAATATTGGTGTCCATGTAAACATACTCACTGAAAGTGCCAGATGATATCACAAGCTGTCAAAGACAGTCCATTCCTCACGTTTATTCCATGAGCCTTCACATTTCATAAGTTTGAAGTGTTTCCCCTCTTACACGCAACTTTTGTAAAGCATCTGCTGCATGTTGGTGTGTCAGAATCCTTGCTTGTAAAATATAGTCATATTTTAGAATGTATGGTTTAAGCAAATTGGATGAATGCCATCATGTGTGTTGGAGTCGCTCACCGCATGTGTCGTACTGTGCGCTTTGCCTTCTTTAAGCAACAAGAACAAACGCCTGACATTGCTGACATCCGTATGCCTCGAATCTGTTTAGAAGTAAATATTTAGAGATGGTGTGACACAACACGAACTTATGTGTGCGTTTGATGCACACCTTGATGCTTCTTAAGGGCGTCACACACCGGATGCGCAGCTCAAAGCCACGGCACGGCGCGCACATGACAGTTGATAGTATTACACACCAGACGATCACATTCGTGTGTTATTTAAAATGAAACTATTCAGATGGCGCTCTGTGTCACGGCAGAAATATGAACAGTGTCCTGAGTCGTGGCTGAGCACTGCGGACAGCCGTCGACTTGTGAATTCTAAAATGCATGGCGACCGGCTTTACGTTTTTGTCACTGAAGCAGTGGCACCGGAATTATGCACCGAAATTCATATGCTGATTCGGTGCGGTGCATACCAGTTCCAAAGGGGTTTCGGTACCCAACCCTACGTGCAATATGGCGCAGGATGTGTTTGGTGTGATTTGTTGTTATTTTAGACCAGTGCAACCCTATTTTTCGTGTTTTGCACCACGTTGTTGAAATAATAAATCCATTTGTGCTACTTTGTGGACTCATGGGTGTGCTGGTCTATAAGGGAGGAGTGTTAAGGCACATTGTTGGCGTGTTGCTATTCTGAGAAACTGAAAAAGACTGCGCCATTGACTAACTAAAAGCAGGTCTAAAATCCAGCGCAGAGCGTGTTAGTTATGCGTCTATGCAGATTCAAATACTCAATACACACCGGATGTACAGCAATACACAAATATCTTTACACATGAAAAAAATAAAGGATTAAAACGTTACATAAAATATTATTTTCTACATGAATATAAAAAAACACTGCCTCAATGCCTCCTTCATGTCCGGGGGGCTTTTTTTAGTTTATTAATGACAATTTGCATTTTTATTATGATGTTATTATTATTAGCAGTATTATTTATTATATGCATATTTATATGTGTTTTAATAAAAACAAGTTTAGATTTGTCTGGAGACGTCTGCATCACCATATGGGGCATACGAATAGGACGCATGTTTGGATGTAATTCAGTTTTTTTGACCACATTTCGTTATTATGGTTTATTTATTTATTTGGTGGAAATTAAAGTTTAATTTAGAAATAGTTTTGAAACAATCTTTGCGCTTACACTAAATTAAATATGTAGGCTAATAGATGTCTTCAGTGGAGTGCGTACAACACCGTTTTCTTATCCACAAAAGTAAAGGAGTAAAGAGTAAAAGTAAGATAAAGAGAAAGAGGCCGAATGGAGGAGGCTCGTTCTTTATCCTCGCGCTCCTCTTACAAAGTCCACCATGTAAATAGAAAATGCGACATGGTGCTATGCAACTGACTCTTTAAGAGAATGGGGGATGAGACTCTGATTGGTTTAATGCATGTAATGCTCAAAACACACCCATACCTCATTAAGAGAATAAGCACAACTTTGCGCCTAGATTGTTAAAATAGAGCCACAACACTGAAATCTGTTTGTTTTGCTTATTATACTTGTAAAAGTTTTAAATGCTGGTTTTATGGTGATCATGGCAACACTATAAGATTAAAAATGTTTTTTTTTATTATTACATTATTATTTTACCCAGTTTAGTTTGGCATTTTGGTAACACTTTCTATAATGCTTATGCTTTTAATGAATTAAAACTTATTTATAGTCATTCTATAAATGTAGCTATAAAGATTCTCTATTATAATGACAGTTATATCTGTTTATAATACTTTTATTAATGCGTATTAGTGCTGCATTTCATAAGTGTTTAAGTATCTAATTAGTCAGTCATGATTATATTTATAAAAATGCAGTCTGCAGTCTGTTAAAACCTTGCTAAAGTTACAGACTCCTTAGTATGTTAACAGATTTTGTTCTGTCAAATAAATGAATGGTTTTATATTGTTGATATGCCTTATAAATACTTATTATGGGTCTACATAATAGTTGCTAACTTTTATATATGCATCATTGAGAGCTTAATAAAAATAACTTTTACTGCCTGTTCAAACTACTTAAAATGAGTTGCATGACAACACAATTCTTTAGTTATTTGGGGGACAACTTAATTGTTTTCTGTTCAATCCACTTAAATTTTTAAAAAACTATTAAGTTAACTTACATGTAGGAATTGTGTGTAACCCAGCATTTTTTTTTACAGTGTATTAAGTATTAATAACACTGTTGATATTATTATTATTGCTATGACTGTCATTATAATACAGTATAATGTTTCTTGTGTCTTTATAGATGCATTTATAGAATGATTAAAAATAATTATAAACCAAAATATAATTCATTCAACGGATGAGCTTCATAGAGAGTGTTATCAAAATGTTCTCTAAAAAAAATCCGGAATCCTTCAAAGAATCCAGCCTCAGAATTGAGACATAGCCATCATCAGAATCAGAAGTGCTTCACACACACAAGGAATTTGTTTTGGCTACAGAAGCTTCCAGTGTACATAAAGTGACAAGTGACAACACAAAATAATAACAAAACAAAAAAATAAAATAATAATAAAAAATGATGAACATTAAACAGATGCGGTTAGTGAAGAAACCTGGATGTTGAGTTGTACGTACAGATTGTTATAAATATACAGGTTATAAGGTGCTGTGTACAAGTGCGAATGTAGAGAGTATTGCATTGTATATTGATATAAGGTGCTGTGTACAAGTGCGTATGAGAAAGTATTGCACATATTTATTGCAATCATCAGGTTAGACTCACATTAGGCCAAATGAGTGAGGTTATATTGCTTTATTGCAGTTTTTGTAGTAATACCACTTGTCTTCTTGCTTGTTCTCTTTACAGTTTGACTTGTAAAAGATGTATCATAGTGGGTAATGGTGGTATCCTTAGCAACAAGTCTTTAGGATTCCGCATTGACGAATATGATGTTGTGGTAAGGTAAGTGGCACCCGTTTTAATAACCAAATCAATAAACTAAACAAACTAGAGACGCATGCAGCTGGGTTTGCATTGATTATTGGTTTGTTCATTCTGTAGACTCAACGAAGCCCCAGTGAGCGGTTATACTAGAGACGTAGGTAGTAAGACCACCATGAGGATTACCTACCCTGAGGGGGCCATCCAGAAGCCCGAGCGATACGAGAAAGATTCGCTCTTTGTCTTCTCTGCTTTCAAACCTCTCGACTTTAAATGGCTGAGACAGATGGTCTACAAAGAGAAACTGGTAAGACTGTGTTATAGTATTTGTCTTCGGTTTTTTTATTTAATTATTATTTCATTTTATTTAGTTTGTTTTATTTTATCACAAAAAAGCAATCAGTTTTTTTTTTTTTTGGGGGGGGGTTTAGCTTAAAATATGATGTTATGACTATTTATGAAATCTATAAATGTATAAAATGACAATTCCTTGTGTCCAATTGCATCTACAATGCAAGAATAGTATAATATACAGTGTTTCCCCTACCATTAATTTAGGGGTGCGCCCCACCCTCCCGACGGCTTTCCCCGCCCCCCTTGAAGTCAAGTTAATGTTATTTTCTATATAGCGCCAGATCACAACTTTTAATAAACAAGCTAAATAGCTAAATATGTAATATCTTATTTACACAACCGCATGTCATTTCTGTCTCTACATGGTCACGCGATTACAAATGTCTGCTCTCTGAATCGCGCATTGGTGGAGTTTACAGCCACTCTCAGCTGTATGAGAAAGAGATTGCGTGCGCCACACCTGACAGGACCGAAGACGCACGTGCACTCCCGTATATTATGAATGTTTATTGGCGTGAGTGATGCTCTGTTGCAAATGCAGCCGTTGTATTTCAGTGTTTTAAGCTGCTGTGACGGAAGCAGAGCGATTGCCGCTATCTAGTATCTCGTCCAATCTTATGACCCTCCCGGTAGCTCCGCGAGTCTCCTGCAAATTTATACCGGCTCCATGACCCCCAAAAATGTGTTAATATACCCGAAATCTTGGTGAGGCGAGTGAATGAGAAAGAGAACAGATCGCGAGAGGCACAGTGATGGTCTTAATATTACATTTCATAGGTTAAATGAATAGAGCAGTAAAGATATGGCAAGTGAAAATTGTTCCGTCTCTCTCTCTCCCTCATTGAGTGATCTGCTGTCAATAGTTAGAGACGAGCAAAATATTTAAAAGATCTTGCATGTATTTAGGCCTTTTTACATATAACTACTGAAAGTTCTGTCTTTTTGACAATATGGAAAAAGTTACTAAAAACTTGGCTGGAATTATTAGATAAATAAAACTTGACTATTTGACTAACATGAATATTTAATAATATAACTTCTTGTAATATACTTAATGCAATAAACAGTGCATAGGCCTATTTCCTTTTAGTAAAGGAGTATTAGATTTCTTGGTGTGCATTGCTTATGCATCAAACATACACTCCAAACTTGTTCTTGATTGAGATATGTTGAACTCCTCTTTCATCATTTGCGATGTTTCCAGATTGCATTGTTTGTAATTTCATTCATTCATTTTATTTTATTTTGTTTGTAATTTTTCTTATCAATGTTTATATCAGTGTTATATTATTTTCTGTGGCGGCTCATTCCGCTGTGGCAACCCCTGCTAAATAAGGGACTAAGTCAAATTAATGAATGGTTGAATTATTTTCTGTAAAGCTGCTTCTGGCCATGACACATTCACAACTACAGTAAATTGTTATAAGAGACGTGTTTAAAGGATTATATGCAGCATCCTTAATTTATTCTCTTAGGTAAGGCAAGATCTTTTCTTAAGGGTCATATTTAGAGGGAAAATGTGCCTAATGCATTATAAAGCTTGAAGCATTAGAATTGGTACTCGTTATCAGCCGATTCACCATGACAAGGAATCGGTACTCTCAGTACTATCGGTTGTAAAAATCCTGATCGGAGCATCCCTAGGTTTGACCCAACTTGGCTGTCACAGTGACAATACTCTCCCTGGCTGTACAAGACTGATCTTAGTAATCAAGTCAGCAAATACACCTTTAGGAAAAAGAAGTATACTTAAGTAAAGGTCAAGTATAAAAGTATACTTATATCAATATCTATCTCCCAGAGGCCTAGAAAAATACACAAAAGCTGCACACTTTGTGGATAAAAAACTAAATGTTAAATTTAAGCCTAATGCTTGTGCAGTTCAAATAATTGTTCAGTCATTTATTGCTGTCATTAAAAGAAACAGATTAACATTATGATGACTCCTTGTGTTAGTCCACCCCCCCCAAAAAAAAAAAAAAAAAAAAAAAAAAAAACATGTAAACCTGTACTGTAAACCTAGGGGAAACACTGATATATAATATCAATAGAATAGTACAGATATTTTCAAAGCATTATAAACACACTTTAAAAATATTTCTAACATAATTTATTAAAATCACTAAAAACAAGAGTTATGAATAATTCAAAATGACCACATGCATTTCGGAGTCTGCTACTGACTTTAAATATGCGTGCCTCTGTTGCCTAGCAAATTCCTGCTAACAAACCAATAACTTTCTGTTGTCAAAAATATACTTTACTTCATATTTGTGTTTCAAAACAGCATCTTCAGTGATGCGAAAAAGCCTTTTCCCTGTTGGTGAAAGTGAAAATGTGAGGCGCGAACAAGTCGTCTAGTAGCCTAACTACACATTTATAGGGTGTATTACCAAAAATATATTTTTAGGGTGATGACTTAACATGATGACAGACATTAAAAGCTTAAATTTAGTATCTTAATTTAAACTTTCAATGCAAGTATAACATGACAATATACAATAGACTGCGCTATAATATTTGTCTTTACATTTTTAGTTGTGTTTTAGTTTTTAATTTAATTATTATTTCATTTCGTTTAGTTTCGTTTCGTTTCATTTTATTCCAAAATGCATTCAAAAACAATATTAAAAAACTAATAATATTTTTTTTTTATAATGGAGTGGAACCTAAAGGTTTAAGACCATTAAAATCCACTTTGCTCTGAAAGAGAGACAACCATTTTTGTAACTAGTTTTGACTTATTTTTATATTCTGAATGGATGGAAAAATTCAACATCAACAACAACAAAAAGAATAATATAATGGGTAAATGGCAATATCACTATTAAAACATGGTAACTTTTTAACGGGGGTTAGCTGAAAACATAACGTTATGACTATTTATAAAATCTATAAATGTATAAAATGACAATTTTGTTTCCAATTGCACCCAGAATGCAAGAATAGTACAATATATAACTTCAATATAAGAGTATAGATATTTTCAAAGCATTATTAACACTAGAACTACCAAGGCGGTTTGCAATTCAATTCATTAACTTTAGTTGAAATAAAACACTCTTTCCTAAATATTTCTATCTAACATAGTAATTTATTAAAATTATTAAACACAAAAGAGTTATTTCAAAATGGCCGCATCCATTTTAATGTCTGCCTCTGTTGGCTAGCAACTTCCTGTAATTATTGTTATTATTAATTAACTAATTATTATTGCGTTTCATTTGCTTTAATTTTGTTTAATTTTATCCCAAAAATGCTTTCATAAAACAAAATTCAAAAAACAAATAATATTTTTTATGATGGAACTTAAAGGTTTGAGGCTCTGAAAGAGAGACGACCTTTTTTTTTAAACTAGTTTTGACTCATTTTTGGATTCTGAATGGATGGAACATTTCTACAAAAAAACTAATAATATACAATAATGCACAAAAGAGCTATGACTATTTCTACCTAGAACTACCATAGCAGTCAAAATGACCACATGCATTTCAGTGTCTGCTTCTTCCCTGTGACTTTAAGTATGTTTGCCTCTGTTATCTCGCAACTTCCTGTCAAAGGTTGTCAAAAGCATAACTTTACTTCATATTTGGCTTTTTAAAACTGCATATTCAGTTCCGCAAAAAAAATTCCCTCCTGCTTGTGAAAGTGAAAATGTTAGGCGCGGACGTTCACCGGTGGTCAAGTAGCTTAAATATACATTTATAGGTTGTATTACCAAAATATATAATATTTTCAGGGTGATGCTTTTAAAATGACGACAGACATTCAAAGCTTAAATTAAAAATCTCAACAGAAGCTTTAAATATATATATGACGTGATAATATGACGTCTTATATTAGAACAATCAGAATGGCCGCTATGGGAATTCAATTTAATAATTGCGTTTTTAAGTGGATCTCCAAATTCAGCTTAATTGGAGGTAGAAGCATGCCAGTTTCTTTCCAGCACTGCCTGCTCTCTTTGTTAATTTAGTATGTAATTTCAGCCCCTTAAATACTTAATCATTGATCAGTTCAGCAAAATGCTAATATTACCCTTTAACAAGTAGTCTTTGGTTAAAGGGTTTTGAATAGCCATGGTCATTGAAGAAAAGGCTTTTATTGTTCAAGGACCTTCTTCTCTTTTTATTTAGCGTATGGTAAAACATTGTCCTTCCAGGTTTGACTGACATCTAGTGAATTAGCCTCTTGATCAGGAGGGTCGGCCCATCTGAATGAGCTCTCTCTTATCTCGCACACTTTTAATGACTCTGCCTCCATCCCATTTCTTATCACACAACGAGCAAGCAAAAGCACTCTGTTCTCCTCTGGAGTCGGCTATTCAAGGACAGCTTTTTTCATTTCCAGTCATCTGTCATGTAATCGTGGTCAAGGCGTTTGGTCAGCGTGTGTGGTTTTCCCTCCTTTTTGAACGTACTCGGCTGCACACCTGCTTGTTTTCTCCCGTTGTCAAGTGAGAATCTGTTGGCTATGTGCCGCAGGAGTTTCCAGCCAACACAGCTGCTGGGTTTTCAGGAGACCAGGAGTTTTTTTTACAGGGTGACATTTGTCAATGGGCAAGAGACTCTGCAGAGGAAGAAAAATAGAGAGCTGTTTGATTACTCCTCCCCTCCCCTCAGGCCTCTGGAAACAGCCAAATTTGTCTGAACATCTGATCGCAACAAGCTGGACAGTGGAAAGCGCTCAGATAATTGATCTGCCCTCTGGCTTCTGATACATCAGCTTTGATCTCATGGAAGGAAGAATTTCCGTCACTAAATGAGAGGTCAGGAAAGCTCCAGTGTGTCTGCCATGATTTTAGAAACAACGCTCAGAGAAATGGGGACTGCTAATGAAACCACGGTATTGAGTAACCAAATAGCCTTTTTTATTTAACAAGAAGAGAAAATGTAACTCTCATGCTATAGTGGAATCTAATGAATAGTAGATTAGATATACATGTATGTATATCGGCCACTTTATTAGGCACACCTTACTAGTACTGGGTTGGACCCCCTTTTACCTTCAGAACTGCCCTAATTGTTCTTGTTCCTAATTGTTCTAAACTAGTCTGAGATGATTTGTGCTGCATCAGAAGATGGGTACACTGTGGTCATAGAGGAATGGACATGGTCAGCAACAACATTCAGGTAGGCTGTGGTGTTGACACGATGCTCAATTGGTACTAATGCCAAGAAAATATTCCCAACACCATTACACCACCACCACCAGCCTGAACTATTGATACAAGGCAGAATGGGTCCATGTTTTAATGTTGTTGATGCCATTCTCCTCTGACCTCTGACATCAACAAGACGTTTGCACCCACAGAACTGCCACTCACTGGATATTTTCTCTTTTTCTGACCTGTAAATTCTAGAGATGGTTGTGCGTGAAAATCCCAGTAGATCAGCAGTTTCTGAAATATTCAGACCAGCCCGTCTGGCACCATCAACCATGCCACGTTCAAAGTCACTTAAATCACCTTTCTTCCCCATTCTGATGCTCAGTTTGAACTGCAGCAGATCGTCTTGACCATGTCTTTATGCCTAAATGCAGTGAGTTGCTGCCATGTGATTGGCTGATTAGAAATTTGCGTTAACGAGCAGTTGGACAGGTGTACCTAATAATGTGGCCAGTGAGTTTTTTCTCTTTCTCTCTCTCTCTCTCTCTCTCTCTCTCTGTCAGACAAACACAGTTGTGGTAGCTAAAAACATATATAATAATAGTTGTAAAAATGTATTCTGGCTCATCCATGTTGTATAATGGTGTTGGATTGTGGCTTTTAATTTGAAGCTTCCAAAAGAGTCGAAATTCATCGTACAACTTATGCCGAGTTCAGACTGCATGATTTTAGCCCCGATTTGGCTCGCCGACTGGTTTTGAGAAATCGCCGACAAATGCCTGAAATCACAGGCAAATCGGTGCTTGTGCACATGAGTAACAATCACACAGTGTGAACTATCAAAGACATGATCTGAGATAATCACCGATAAGTAGCCGACACCCGTGAGTTATTTGGCGTGCTAAATATCTGGAGCTGTCACCGATTCAAATCATGCTGTGTGAAATGTGTTCTGAATGAAAATAACAACGGCGATCACCTATAGCCAATGAGAGAGCTGCATCCACTAGCATGGGTACCTGCAGGGCAGCGAGCGGTTAGGGGAGATGTTAAAAGCGCTCATTATCATTTTATTTGGACCCAATAAGTGGAGGAAAAACTATTGGAAATTTGCCAGGAGCATCAGTGTCTGATTGACGTGTCATCTAAGCAATACCACAACCGGGTCAAAAAAGAAAAAAGTTGAGGAGAAATTGATAATTCCCTTTAAACCCACGAACAAAATAAGTAACATTTTCTACCCCATTAAAGGCTTCTTTCTCATTATGTAGTTATAACAAAATATATACTACATGACCTCACGTTGTTTCCATGTCTCTTCTCGCGTGTTTGGTTTTGATACGTAGTTTGGACAAAGTTGTCGGTGATTCTTCCTACTTTAAAATCATGCAGTGTGAGACCTGTTGCCGATCCATCTTGCAGTGTAAACAGCACGACGGAACGCTAACCCAGATAGTCATGCAGTGTGAAAACATCCGTGACACGACTACTTTAAAAATAATGCAGTCTGAACTCGGCATAACCAATACGCCTTCAAGGTCATTCATCGTCAATTACGAAGCAGATTGATGTATTTTTGTAACACAAATATGGTCTATTTTTTTATCACTCACTTCCAATAGTGATTGAATCCACATTAGCTCAGGAAAATAATACAATGTGTCTCTCGGGAACAACTCACCACATGGTTTGTTTAGAACAGAAGATGGCGACAAACTAGCAAATTAGTTGACTTATAGTTACTCTATAACGCTATCTAGTATATTACTCTTACAATGCCATGTAAAAGAGTCTACCTGTCTTAAACCATGCAGTAGTCATCACTTTTTAAGTCTACCTAAATAGGCTTGTTGGGTTGTAAAATGAATCAATATGGTATATGATAATTTGACAAAGCAATCATAGTAAATATGTAAGGCAATGGGCCGTTGAATTATCCCAAAAAATGGACATCTATGGTGGTAATTTGACCATAATGCAACAGAAAGTGGATTAGATAATGCACTAATGAATAAAGTATTACACTTCTACTGCAGAGATTAAGCTTTGTGAGTCTCCTAACAATGTATGGTTTATTAACTGTACAAAGTGAGTAACTAAATTATCTTTTTCACCAACAGAAACTTTCAATTCATTCATTTTCCGTTAGCCTAGTAGCTTTATTCATCAGGGGTCGCCACATCGGAATGAACCGCCAACTTATCCAGCATATGTTTTACACAGCAGATGCTTTTCTAGATGCAACCCAGTACTTGGAAACACCCATACACTCTCACATTCACACACATACATTGCGGCCAATTTAGTTTACTCAATTCACATATAGCGCATGTCTTTGGACACAGGAAGACCTTGTAAACTCCACACAGTAATGCCAACTGGTCCAGCCGGTACTCAAACCAGCGACCTTCTTGCTGTGAGGTGACAGTGCTAACCACTGAGCCACCGTGCCACCTAGAACAGAAACGTTACTACTGATACATAGCATTTAGTATCAGGGCAGCACTGACAAAAAGTATTTGTTTTCATGTTAGTGTTCGATTGCATACTCTGACCACAAGTGAGTTTGGATTGAATAATCATTAATAGAATATATTATTAATAATTGCAATCAATTGATCATTGATTAATCATTAGCATCTCTAGTCTGGAAAAGTTTTGTATTTACATAAATAAAAAAGGGTTTCTGAAGTGCTGGAGTTACATCAACCAGACTAATCCTGAAATTTTGGGAACATTTCCAGAATTTTGTTTGAGTTTTTGTATGAAGGAGACTTAACATTACCTGAATTCATATGGCTCGCATAGGAGAGGCGTTGTTTTAATTTAAGTGGTCCCAATAGAATGGTTTGATTTTGTCTGAAGTAGAAAAAAAAACATTAGTCTTACGATAAAGGAGGGACGCAAGCCATATCTATAAACAGAGAATATTGCAGAGACCACCCAGAATTCCTTAGCAACCATATAGCAAATGTCATAAACCACTAAGAATGCCTTAGCAACTGCATAAAAGCCTCTGGCAGCAGTTTTTGTTCAGGCAAGCTGCTCTCGGATTTTCTTCAGAAAATGTAAAAATGCAGTCCCTGATTGTTTTTCTTGCTCCGGCAGACAGCCACAGCTGTAAAAGATGTTTATATCCAGCTAGTCTACGTGACCTCCCGTGTATGTATTAAGTTGTAAGAGTATCATGTTTAAAGTGGCTTTTTAACCGATTGTCACTTGACAAATGAAGCCTATCACTATTGTGAATTCTTACGCATGAAAAACGACTGACTTGTATTCTTCTCTCTTGATCAACGTCAGGCTACGAGAGCCCCTCGCATTCCCTCGCTCCCTTCTCAAACAGTTTAACTTGGCCTGTGTTTATTTTTAACTGGCGAGTCAAAGGCATGGTATTTTAGGGCCCGCTAAAAAAAAAAATCTGACTAAGCGTTTATCTAGTTTGCGCGCTCTATACGTGCCGCAGATGTTTCTTTGAGTGGTCTCTAAACAATAACAGCCATTCATCGGCATACTTTTTTGTCGAATAAATTTCATTTGGTCATTAAATAGACTTACGATAATCACTAATTCCAGGAATAATTTTCTGATAAGCATAAACATACAAAAACAAAACAAACACCCAACCTTAGCCTGTAAGTATACAGTACAGTGATGATCAACACAACCTTTTAGTTACCATGCATTGCTTTGGGCAAAAGAATTTCCCATTACGTGACAGAAGAAAGGGCTCCAAATCTTCTGAAATTGTCCAGTGTTGCTTTTTAAAATATATCTGATTCATTCCAAGTGCAGAATACATATCAATTCTTCAAGCCATAGTTTAGCAGTTGGAGGATTAACATTTTTCCAGTAAATTAATAATAGCTTTTTAGGCTGTTATCCAGCATTATGTTAGGAATTATGTTGTGCACTGCTCATTGAATTTGTATGATAAGAATGTCCTAATATAATAAGCACTGGGTCAGGATCTACAGTGTCCAGTGAACCGTTTGAGGCATAGTCTAGTGTTGATTGATTGTTTATCAATATAAGCTATTCTGCCAAATCTCTCGTTCCCATTCTATGATCAACTGTGTAGTGGGGGCAGTAGCTGCAAATAACCTGTCATAAATTAGAGTTAATTGACGTTTGTCTCCCCTGAACTGTGTGAGACAATCATCAGCAGAACATTGTAAAAATCTGCCATTTTTTTTTCTTTGAAAGGTTATATTTCTGTTGTAATTGAATAAAGGAACCTAAAACCCCTTCCATTTAAGGCTTCTTAACTGTGCATATACCCAATTCCTTCCATTGATTAAAAGTTGTATCCAATCTTGAAGGAAGAAATGATGAGTTATTTGCAACTGGGATTAAGAGAGAAAGTGATTTTATCTTAAGATATTCTCCTGTCTCCAAAAATGTAACCGATTATTTATAACAACACTATTAACTGCTGTTTGGTCTACTATCACTGGAAATAATAACATTGCTCCAAGATCGTAAGGATGGCAGTAATCTCGCTCTATCTGAAGCCAGTGGGGCGACTGTTCCAACCATAGTGTAAATATTTGTACGTGTGTAGCCCAGTAGTAAAGGTGCAAATCCAGAATGGCTAAACCCCCCTCTTGTTTGGGTTTACAAAGAAGATATTTTAAAATTCTGTGACTTTTTAGTTCCACAGAAATGGAAGAATAATCGAGTCCAAATGTTTGAAGAAGGACTTAAAATAGTATTGGAATATTACGAAATAAATATAATATTAGAGGAAGAAATATCACTTTTAGCACATTTATTCTGCCAATTAGATAGATTGGGAGAGTTTTCCAATAGTCTAATTCTTTAGTTTAGACAATAAGGGGTTAAATTTAGCTTTCAAAAGCAGAGAGTATACACATGTATTTATCACAATGCTTAATCGCACATAATCTTATCAAACACTGTGTACCTAACAACAGTATACAGTTCGTCTGATGTTTAAAAAACAAATATGTTCCCTCTGGTCCTCTTCCAAGTCATATTACATATCTTCACAAATATTATCGCAGATTTTTTTGCATTGTTCCTTAAATGTGGTTGCTTGTTCTGTAAATAGTGTATATAATATTGGGATAGTAAGGAATTTGACGCCCTTTTAGTTGTAAAACCTTTTGACCTTCTTTCATTTTTGATCAGGTAATGTAGAGGTTTAAAATAAAGGAATTTATGTTTGTTATTTTTGCCTTGTCAGCTCCCGGATTCGAACCCCAATAAAACTTAGATTTCATATTTTCTTTGTCTTGCTTTTCATGTTGTGCACCAACCCTTGACGGTGCTAAACAAGAAATTGGGGGCTCGTCTGGGATTTTAACCCAATCGAGATTCATACCCCTAGACCAATAAAAATCCTGTTCAATATAGATGCTGCTACTTTGCCAGAATAGAAACACTTTCCTTTGATGACAGAAACCTGGTGGCGAAATGGAAAACATTTTGTTTGTTCAAGTAGTGACAACATAGATTGAGATCCATTGTGTGGCGATGTCTTTCATTTGGAGATGAACGCACAATAGCATGTGCGACTGTGTGGGCAGTTGTGTAGGCTTTAGAAAAGCACGTAGTCTTTAAACTTCAGTCTAATTCTCAACTAGCACCGACGACTCACTCTCTTCATGTCAAACAGTCACACCGATGTAACTTTGAACAGTGGCTGCACTCGGCTTTGAACTATTTTTCTCTCTTCTGTGCTTTTGTGCGCTGTGGACTCTCACTGGTTGAAGGAATGCCAGTCTTTTGAGTTCGTATTGACAAACTGTAGACGGATGCTTTACCTTTATAGAAAAAAAAGCTTGCTGGAGTTCACTTGAATATCCTGCAATAAGGCATGAGCACTCTTCACACATGCACATTGGAAAGCAGTGAGCTGCTTTTATTGCAGAATTATACAGTTTTTTGTTTTATAATTTTCTTTTTGGAATTACAAGCATGCAAGTTTATCCCATCAAGATTAGCCATGTGTAGTTAAAGTCAACATAATATTTGCCTATTTATTGTCATAATGCATTGTGCGAAAAAAAATTAGGAGGACAAAGAAGATTTCAATAAAAATGCTTATTCAGCATAGCAGTCTCAAAGTACAGTATTGAAGTCAGAATGAACCCTGAACATTCTTAAACTCAAACCTTTTATACGGTTTTAGATTTTGCCTTTAGACTTGCCTTTAGATGTTAATGAAGTTGCTCCTTGGCAATTGACCCAGCTGTGCTCTCTATCTCTGTTAATGCAGTTTCCACACTATTCATGAGATGGTTCTCTGTGCACCACACCCATCTTCATTCTACACTTGTTACCATTTGGTCAAGATGCAGAGACAACAAACTGTTGACTTCTCTTTTCTATAATAATTCTGCCTTTTTGGGACATGAGCATCAACACACCAATAAGACTGGAAGCTGGATCGAGGAAGACTCATTTCTTACAGCACATTATTAGTTATATAGAGTGCTGCAGGCATGAGATTTAGAGCATTAGACTTTTTACTCCTCTTTCAAAAGTTGGTTCCTTTACGGGTTGGCAGAGACATAGAACCAAAAACTTCATGACACCAAACATGTTAATCCTGGCACACACCAAGTCCAAAGAACAAGCGGTCACAAAACTGACTGTGTTGTCGCTTTGTGTTGGCTGCATCATGTCCCATAGGAACCAAAAAGCTGCACATGAACACATCCAAGAAATGGCAAGCGACTGAAATAAGAACTTCTGTTCTGCAGCTGTGAGCGGGATGTATCTTTCTATAGTCTATTTTGCCATTTCACAAAGATAAACCAGAACTAATGCTGCACATACAAACCTAAACAAGGCAGAGTTGAAATACCATTTTTACCAAAAACTGACTGTTGTCGCCTTATGGTGGCTGCATCTTGTCCCATTGAAACCAAGAAGCTGCACATGAACACATCCAAAGAATGGTGGTCGACTGAAATAAGAACTTCTGTTCTGCAGCTGTGCGTGAGGATATATCTTTCTCTAGTCTTTATTGTCATTCCACAAAGATAAACCAAAAGCAGTGCTGCACATACAACCGGTGAACAGAATCCAAATGTCATTTTCACAGTACTTCACACTTGCCACTTAGCAAAATAATCTTGTTTTTCCCTTTGACATAAGATTATTTTGCTTACCCCATTGGCAGATTATTTAGCTTGTTTTAAGGAAAATCTCACTTAATATTGGCATATTATTTCTTAAAACAAGACGATGTGTTTTGCTTGTCCAGAAAATACTTAGTGATATAAGAATTTTTAGATATTTGTACTAGAAACAAGGCAATAAATCGAAGTAGGAAATCAATTTTTACAGTGCAGGTAGTGTATGTCGAATTGTTAACACAGGACAGATCAACTCGGTCTGGCTTCTCTGACCTGCTGAACAATTTACAGAACTTTCTGCTCACCGGATATATTTCTTTACCAGACAAATCTTTAAACCTTATAGATGTTTTTGTGTAAAATAAAACGCCTGTAGATGAGGCACTATACCATGCCTGCATGCAAGTGACTTGGTGACATTGAGCGTCTGTCAGGCTAGTTTGCATATTTGCAACACTAGTTCTACTTTTCTTTTGTGGAATGACAGACTACTGTTACCTGCATCCTCTCATTTTATCTTGCATGTTCTCGTTTCAAGCAGCTGCCATATGTTTGGTGTTCACATGCAGTTTTTTGGTCTAGGCATGACCAGACATATAGCCATACTAGGCGACATCACAGCTCTATCTTTGACATCGACTTTGTGTATCCCAGGCTTAATAAATTATTAATATTAATACTATTAATACTAATTAATAAAATTGTTTCTCTTGTCATTGAGTTGGTTTGAAGCTCTACCATTCTTTTTGCACTGGCCACTCAACAGAACTCAGATTTGTTCTGGCTTCTCCAGAAATGTGCTCTTTTCTCTTGCTTTCACCTGTTTTAGTCATTCAAAATGGATTAACGCCTCAGAGGTCACTGAAGTAAAAACCTGTGAAGGAGCCTAATTTGAAAATTGGCAAAGGGCCAGCCGTCATGTGCGATAAGAGCATGCTGAATTAACGAGTCCCGGAGGTCGCAGAGGAGCACGCGGCTCCCACGATAATTATTTTCATTCAGAATACCGTTGACTAGGTAATCCTCAGGCTTCTGTCCTCTGAACGTATTTACCCATCACTTTCTTCTTCCATACGTTTTAATCCCTTATTATTTCAGCCTTACATGGTAAGATGAGGCAAAAGTGTGTCACTTCTCCTTCAGGCTCCTGCTTTGGTTTTTATTGAAGTTACATTCCTAGTGTCGGGGTGTTGCATGTCCTTGTTTAATGGTTATATTTTGTGGTTTAGTCTGTAGTAGCTTTATTTGTATGGTAAAATGCAAGTCCTGGAGTACACTGTGTGTACATGACTTTATCTCTGTTGACGCCTGTAGAGAGCGTGCCTTTGTTTACTCAAGAAACCTTCAGGAAAGATTACTCATGGCACATTTGCAAGCTCTTAAAGGGATAGTTCAGGCACAGAAATAAAGTTGGTCATCGTTTACTCATCCAGTGGAATTTAAAAACAATCCTTGCCAATCTTTGACTACAATGAAAGCAGAGAGGACAAAAAAGGCATTAAGTAGTAATAATTAGGCCCACACTGAATCTGCGTGTGCAGAAATCTGCAGATTTCCACAGATTTTTTGCCAATCATGGAGTCTATTTATTAACTTGTGTTAAATTAATTTCAGTAACATTATTGACCAATATGAAAATGTTCATATGATTTATTTACAATATAATCTGTAAAGTAATATTTTCTGTCTTTAAGTAGATCTATTATATGAAAGACCTGCTTTTTTACCAAATAAGGGGATCTAAATGGATTTGCATTGTAAAAAATAAGTAATTAAATTACTTATTTAATTAAATAATAAGTTAAAACCGTATCATTTTTATTTCATATATTAAGTATTTAGTTACGATACTCCCAAAATCATTCCACATATATCCGCAGGTTTTGTACAAAATTCTGCGCAGAAATAGCTAAATATGTACGCAGATTCTGTATGACCCTGGTAATATAATATGGAAATTATTTTGTCAAATAGCCATTTAATATATTTGATTCAGAAACACTCTGAATATTTGTTGATATCACCTCCCTTTTATTAAAACATATTGGTGACTAATTTATAAACGAGTCATTATATGTGATCTGTGCAATGAATCAGTTGATTCAATTAACAAAACTTCTCTAAATGAGTCATTCTTTGATTGACAGACCACTTGAAGAAGATAATGTTTGGCAATACTGATAAATAATGAAAAATATTCTGGGTATAATCACCCGCTTTGAATGTTATCGCTCAATTGAATGGGCGTTATGAGTGGTTATCAGCTGAGAGAAATGGGCCAGTAGGGGCCCTCTGTGCCTAGTGGTAGGCTCAGAAGGCTGTTATCATCCATCTTCATGGTTAATCAGTAATACTAATAGAGAAGACTGTAGATCCAGATCTGTTTTTACATTACTGTGACGGTTGGGGTAGGGGTGGACGTTAATCAAAAACAATTAATGAGAAATTTAATAAATAATATAAATAATTTTTGTGGTTAATGACCTATACTAATAGAAAAGACTCCAGATCCAGATCTGTTTTTACAAATCTGTGAAGGTTGGGTTTAGGGTTGGGGTAGGGGTAGACATTAATAAAATACAATTAAGGGAAAATTTAAAAATTAATATAAATAATTCTTGTTAATTTCCAGCCACAGCTGATTAATCATGTGAATGGATAATAACATTCTTTTGAGCCTACCAGTAGGTGCAGAAGGCCCATATCTATCAGCTCATAACGCCCATTCAATCGAGTGATAACATTCGAATCAGCTGGTGTTATATTGATTTTGAAACAATGCAAGTGGAAACAGCTTTCTTTATTTGTCAGTTTTCTTTCATGGCTTTTGATTTGTTTTCAGCACTTAGATCTCTTTGTGGATTGATTCAGAGTCAGCATTTTCCTGCCCTTTGTAGTGCTGTTTCTGTAGTAACCTGTCTGTTTTTAGAGTTTGATGCAGGTGTCCTCTCTCCTTTTGACCCAAATGAGGCAGCAAGCTAGAGGTTGACAAGCGAACATGTGGATGTTTGCTTCTAAACATGCCAACAGATAGCCTTTATTCTTTCAAGTTAGCCAAATAGTCACTTGTGATTATCTGGCGTACTTTTGAGTTTTATTTATTTATTTTTTTAAGTGCTAGTGACGTGTTAAGGGTAGTTTTAGTCTTGGATGACTGAATAGAATACAATAAAAGGGATAGAATAAAAGGGAAAGGGATGAAAGCAAGCAAGCAGTCACAGATGTTACACAAACACAGATGTTACATCATCTTACATCAGCATTCCAGTATGAATATAACAACATACAGTAAATGAGTGCCTGAATGAAGTGATCAGCGAGATTTTCAAAAGTATAAGATGCTGTCGTACTTTTTGCTTTGCCCGCGGGCCCTTCTTTGGGCACCTCTGATCTATAGTAATATACATTAACCGTGTTTCCATTGTCGCACCTAAAGGGAGGAGAGCCAGGGCCAGTCGCGCTTCCATAGTCATGTCCAGGGCTTTCTCTGGGCCAGCAGCCGGCATTTTTAACCTGCCGAAGACCATGGCCAAAGCGAGCCGGCTGGGGCTTCATGGCGGAGTAAAAGCAGAAACTGAGTTTACAAGATGGTGTGCACTGCAATTAAACTAGTTTTCCTATTACACAAGAGTACATGTGCCAAAAAATAAATAAATAAGAGAAAGAAAAAGCATAGCTACTGGTCAGTTTAAGATATTATATTAAAACACATTATAGGCTTGGGGTCTTTTGCTTAAGATCACCCTTATGTTTCTCTTTTAAATTTAAGGCTGTTGCATAAAATAATACTTA